>NW_006403842.1:1960-2589 GCF_000299155.1 Elephantulus edwardii
ATCTATCATGATGCTGCCAATTGGCCGAGTGGTCAGAATCTTTGTTTTCTTGATATTGAGCCTCAATCCATATTGAAGACTGTAGTCCTTGCCCTTCTGCAGCAGTTGCTTCAGGTCCTCATCAGTTTCAGCAAGCAGGGTTATGTCATCTGCATAACGCAGACTGTTGATGAATCTACCTCCAATCCTGATGCCACACTTCTCCTCATACAGCCCAGCCTCCCAAATAATCTGTTCCTCATATCAAGATAGATAGACACATCCTTCACACATACCTTTCCCAATTTTGAAACATGCAGTGTTTCCTTGCTCTGTTCTGACGACTGCCTCCTGGTTCAAGTATAGGTTTCACATAAGCACAATCAAATGTTCTGGGATTCCCATTCTTCTCAGAGTCAGCCACAGTTTATTGTGATGCACATAGTCAAATGCCTTTGCATAGTCAATGAAACACAGATATACATTCCTCTGGTATTCCTTGCTTTCAACGAAGACCCATCTGACATTAGCTATAATATCTCTAGTACCACGGTGTCTTCTAAATGCAGCCTGCACTTCAGGCAGTTCTCTGTTGATGTTCTGCTCCAGTCGTTTTGGGATACTCTTCAGCAGAATCTTACTTGCAAATG
>NW_006403843.1:0-944 GCF_000299155.1 Elephantulus edwardii
ATAAATATGACTTAGAAAAAAGTGCAAAAATTGCCTCTTCTCTCTCTTACTCAGATTATTTATGTCTTTTCTTTATTCTCCTTTGTTAATTTTGTTAGTGGTTTGTCTATTTTATTGATCTTTTCAAAGAACCAACCAATGGTGGAATATTATGATAAAGTATATTCGAAAAAATATTAAAACCTAGCGGATATGGACAATACTTAGAAACCCACAACCTACTTAAACTGTTGTAGACTGAAATTGAACATCTGAACAGACCTGTTACAAAGGAAGAAATCAAACAGTTACTAAAACAGCTTCAAACAAACAACCGTCCTGGGGCCAGATGGTTTTACAAATTAACCTTATCAAATATTCAGAGAAAAATTGTCATAAATTTGCATAAAGTATTTCAGGAAATAGAAAAGAATGGAATTCTCCCAGACTCATCCTATAAAGCAAACATATTTTTGATACTAAAGTAAGGTAAAAACACCACCAAAATAGAAAACTATAGGCCAATAGCTCTCATGAACATAGATGCAAAAATCCTGAATAAAATTCTGGCCAATAGAATCCAACAGTACATCAAAAAAATAATTCACCATGACCAAGTGGGATTCATAACAATTGTGCAAGGATGATTCAAGATAAGAAAAACAATTAGTGTAATTCAAGCCATTAACAAAGGGAAAAACAAGAATCACATGACCCTATCAATTGATGCATAAAAGGCCATTGAAAAAATCCAGCACCTTTTTTTGAAAAAAACACTCAGCAAAATAGGAATAGAAAGGAATTTACTCAATGTAGTAAAAAGTATATATGCAAAACCAAAAGCCAACATTACTCAATGGAGGGAGATTAAGGGCATTCCCTTGAGAACAGGAACTAGACAAGCACATCCCTCTGCTTCCAGCCTTTTCCACCCCTCATGGATCCTTATACTCATTCTACAATAA
>NW_006403843.1:2199-3428 GCF_000299155.1 Elephantulus edwardii
CCGGGTCATGCATTTTGCATAATATTGCATGAGTTCCTTGTTTTTCAATACAGAGTAGTAATCCGTTGTGTAAATATATCACAGCTTCTTTATCCGTAAGTTTGTTGATGGGCACTTAGGTTGTTTCCAACTCCTTGCTATTGTGAGCAGAGTCACGATACACATGGGTGTGCATATATCTGCTTGGATGACCGTTATGGTCTCTTTGGGGTATATTCCCAGTAGTGGAATTGTTGGGTCAAATGGTATCTCTCTCATACATTGTTGGTGGGATTGTAAAATGGTACAACCATTCTGGAAGGCAGTTTGGTGCTTTCTCAAAAAGCTGAACATAGAAATTCCGTATGACCCAGCTATTCCACTAATTGGAATACACCCTGAGAATTTGAGAACTGAGACACAAACTGAGATTTTACACCAATGTTCATAGCATCACAAGAACATGGAAATAGTTGTTTTCCTGGTGTTGAGCTTCAGTCCATACTGATAACTACATTCCTTGACCTTTTGTAGCAAGCTCCTCAGGTCTTCTTCAGTTTCAGCAAGCAAGGTTGTGCCATCTGCATATTGTAGGCTGTTGATGAGTCTTCCTCCAATCTTGATGCCACATTCCTCCTCATAAAGCCCTATTTCCCGAATGATCTTTTCTGCATACGGATTGAAAGAGTATGGGGATAGGGTGCATACCTGACACACTTCTTTCTGATTTTGAACCACACAGTGTTTCCTCACTCTATTCTGTGCACAGTTTCTTGGTCCAAGTATTGGTTTCATATAAGCACGAGCAAATGTTCTGAGATTCACATTTTCTTCAAGGTTAGCCACAATTGATTGTGATCCACCTAGTCAAATGTCCTTCAATGAAAGACAGACATTCTTCTGGTACTCTCTGCTTCCTGCCAAGATTCATCTGACATTGGCAATAATGTCCCTAGTGTCACGACCTCTTCTAAACCCAGCCTGCACTTCTGGTAGTTCTCTGGCACCGTACTGTTCCAGTAATTTCTGGATGACCTTCAGTAGATTTTGTTAGTATGTTTTCAGTGATATTGTTCAGTAATTTCCACACTTTATTGGGTCACCTTGTTGTTTTGTTTGTTTGTTTGTTTGTTTGTTTTGAATGGGAATAAATACGGTTCTCTTCCAGTTAGTTGGTCAAGTAGTTGTCCTCTACATTTCTTGGCACAACTTGGTGAGTAAATTCAAGGCACCATCTGTTTGCTGAAATA
>NW_006403844.1:0-3492 GCF_000299155.1 Elephantulus edwardii
CACCCACCTGGGTCAACACCACCTCTTCCCTACGCCCATGCGCACCCACAGCTTCAGATCCGCATTATGGGCAGGTTATGGACCTGGGGCCACAGAGAGGGCAGCCGTTATCTGAGCCCAGGGTAAACACAGGTCCTCCTGGGCGCGCTGCGGCAGGAGCGGCAGCTCTGGGGACACGCAGGAGCCAGGAGCCTTGGGCTCGCACACACAGTCGAAAAACTGCTGCTGTCTCGCAAGGACCCTGGTCCACTGCCTACAGATCCGGTGTCCCGATGGTTTCTGAGGCGGCTCGTGACACAGAAAGCAGAACCGCTGAGGAAGGTTGTGCCTTCCTTCCTCTGTACAGGCCAAGCCAATGGGAGATTTCAACGAGGCGGTCCCCGAGAGGTGCCCAGGCAGCAATCGGTTGGCCCCTCTCTTGTAGGAACAAGGCCAGTGTCGTCCCACAGAGGGAAGGTGGCCTCCCGGGCACTGTGAGAGAGTGCCAGGGGGCCACGGCCCTACTGGGAAACGGCCCATCCCAAAGGTGGCACAAAACTTCCAGGCACTCCGAGAAGGCCTCCAGCCCCCTGCCTGTCACCCCAGCGGTCACCTCCCTGGGCTCCTCCTGCAGGCAGTGTGCAAACCCGCCACCAGGGATGTCCTTTGAAAACCCACGCCGGGTGCTAATTCCTCTGCCCAGACCTGGCCCAGGTCTGCCCTGCTCCGTTCTGCCTGATGTGGCCCCTTTCGTCTCCTCACTGTGCCTGCCTTCACCATCCTTCTGGGCCCCCCAAGCAAAGTGCACGGGGAGAGGCGGGGTGGACATTCTTCTTTGCCTCGTGCTTTTCCGCTGATCCTGGATGCTCTGCCGCACCTGACATGCCACCTGCCCGTTTCCATGGTCCTTTCTGCATGGCCTGAGGGTCTCTGTTCAAGCAGAGACTGGGGGTTTTCTTCACCACCATGGATGAAGGAATAGGGCTCACTTCTCTCCGCCCTGTGTCTCGCTCGCTTCCTTCCATTGCCTACCCTCCTTCAACTACACCCCCTTCCCCGCCCCCGACCATCTTGGCTTCTTCCCTGTGCTTTGCATCTCAAGGAGAGCCGCCTTTCGGCTGAGTGTGCTCTCGCGGTACCAAGCTGCGGTTCCGAAGTCACCCCTAACCACTCTCCAGCTTCGAGCTCCAAGCTCTGGCTTGCTCTGCCCGCCTCCTGATTCGTTCTCAGGAACAAGCTTCGTCCCCTCCTCACCCTGTGCACCCTCTGGGAGGGGAGCTCGGGTGGTGTGGCTCGAGGCCCTGGCTAACTTTCCTCCCTGCCAGTTGGGAGGTATGGATCAGGCGCTTCCTCCAGGCTTCCTTTTTCGGGTCAAAAGGAGGGGAGGGAGGGTCATCAGGACAGCCTGCAGAGTGCCAGCGCAGGGCTGGCGCTCCCACCTCTTCCCCAGAGCCCTTTCCCTTGGAGGGGGCTCCTCACAACCAAGGGAGGCTCAGTGCTAGCGAGAGATGTGTACCAGATGTTTACTGTTAGGTGCTGTCGAGCCACCTGCGACCCACAGTGACCCTATGTATAGCACCTCTGAAGCCTGCCTTGCCCTGAGCCAATCTCAACTAATTCTGACACACCAACCCCCACTGGCCCAGTCACTGTTAGCACTCCATCTCATTTGGGGTCTTCCTCTCCTGCGCTGTCTATCCACTCCTTCCAAGCATGATGTCCTTCTCCAAGGACCGGTCTCCTATGGCCACGTGCCCAAAGTATGTGAGACGGAGCTTCAAAACCGTAGTCTCCAGGAGAGACTTGGTTTCACCCTCTCCACGACAGACCTGTTTGTTTTCTTGGCGGTCCATGATATGTTCGAGATTCTTCCCCTGCACCACAACTCGAACGCACTGATTCTTCTTCTGTCATCCTTAGTCGCTGTCCAGCTCTCTGACACACAGCAAGTAACTGTGAAGACCATGGCCTGGGTTAGGCGCACCTTAGTCTCTAGACTGATGTCGTTGCTTTTCAGCACTCTGGAAAGGTGTCCCCGACAGCAGATTTCCCCCGCTGCGCTTCGTCTTTTGACTTCCTGACTGCTGGTGTTAAAAAGAGTGTTGACTGCGGAGCCAAGCAAGCTGTAATTGCTAACAACCTCCATCTCTTCTCCATCTATCATGGTGCTGTCAGCTGGCCCAGTGGTGAGAATCTTTTGTCTTCTTGATACTGAGCTTCAACTCCTATTGAAGGTTAAAGTCCTTGACCTTCTGCAGCAAGCACTTCAGGTCGTCTTCAGTTTCAGCAAGCAGGGTTGCGTCATCTGCATAACGTAGGTTGTTGATGAGTCTTGCTCCAGTCCTGACGCCACATTCCTCCTCATAAAGCCGAGCCTCCCAAATTATCTGTTTTTCATATAGATTAGAAAAGTGTGGAGACAGGACGCGTCCCTGACGCACTCCTTTCCTGATTTTGAAGGATGCAGTGTCTCCCTGCTCTGTTCTAAGGACTGCTTCCTGGTACTGTGTACACCCAGAAAAAAGCAACTTCTCTTCCGCTCCTCGCCTCGCTTCCTACTCGGCCTCTTCCCATCCAGAACCAAGTGCGCTTCAAGAGAGCACCTCAAAGAAAGCCCTGTGCCCCAGGCTGCTTGGCAGGAGTGAACAGAAGCGATGCTACACCCCGCCAACCCCCAAAGCAAGCACAGGGGTCCAGAAGGAGACAGCAGGGAGGCCACCTTGCCACTGCCCCTGGAAGCCTCCAGTCACGCTCCTCACCGTCTATGGGCAACTCCAGGCCTTCAGCATCAGGCACACGGGCGGAGGCCAGCCTGCTCTGATTCCCAGCGCCAGGCGAGGTTAGGTGGGACGAGCTCTGAGCTCCCGTGCAGCTCCCTCCTCACCAGCCAGCTACACCCTCCACTGAAGCACAGGGCCACTCACCACCAGTCCTGTTTCCCTCTGGAATGGGTCACCACATGGAGTGATTCACTCTGATTGTGAATAAAGCTCAAATCCATAGAGAAGTTGTGTGACTGGCACAAGGGACTGCCACGTACCCTTCCCCCTGCAATCACCAGTTGCTACTACTCCCAGCCCTCTGCACCTGCACACAGCAGCTCACGCGCGTGCTCTCGTACACCCTCCCAGTGCATACAGCACATGCTCGTGTACCTGTAAATTACACTTCCAATCACAACAGACATGTGTCATGTATTTCTTGTCGGCCAAAAGCTCGAGACTACATTCAGACCCCGAGGCAGGGATTGCACTTAGGAACCCTAGCTGATTTCTGCTCTACCTACGTCAGAACTTAAAAAAAACAAAAACCAAAAAAAACCAACCACTGGAAAAAACCCCACCACAACACACACACACAAGTTATTTTTTTAAATGTATTTTTTATTTTCCTCTGTGTGTGTGTGTGTGTGTACACACACCGTCAAATAGGATCTGACTGGTACAGGAGGAGATTGTCCCTCCTTCTCCAGAGCATCCGGTGGATTTGAACCGCGTGCCTCTGGGATTACCA
>NW_006403845.1:0-561 GCF_000299155.1 Elephantulus edwardii
AACCATGTAGTATCTCCTTGCTCTGTTCTGACAACCGCCTCTTGGTCCAAGTATAAGTTTCGTATTAGCACAATCAAATGTTCTGGGATTCCCATTCTTCTCAGAGTCAGCCACAGCTTGTTGTGATCCATTTTGTCAAAAGCCTTTGCATAGTCAATGAAGCACAGGTAGACATTCTTCTGGTATTCTTTGCTTTCTGCTAAGATCCATCTGACACTAGCTATGATATCCCTAGTACCACGACCTCTTCTAAATCCAGCCTGCACATCTGGCAGTTCCCTGTTGACATTTTGTTACAAACGTTTTTGGATAATTTTCAGCAGAACCCTTTAAATACCTTTTATAAGAAACATAAACGCAGGCTATACACATGGATCTCACCTGATGGTATGCATAGGATTCAATTAGATTACATTTGTGGAAAGACTTGCTGGAGAAGCTCAATACCAGCAATGAAAACCAAGCTGGGTGCTGATTGTGGCACAGACCACCAACTACTCATATGCAAGTTCAAGCTGAAGTTGAGGAAAATTAAATCAAGTCCACGGGAACCAAAATTTG
>NW_006403845.1:2846-4024 GCF_000299155.1 Elephantulus edwardii
AGGCTTCATCTGACATACTTTGGACATGTTGTAAGGAGGGACCGGTCCCTGGAGAGGGACATCATGCTTGGTATGGTGGAGGGACAGCGCAAGAGGGGAAAACCCTCTATGAGGTGGATTGACTCAGTGACTGGGGTAATCGGGATGGGTGTGTTGGAGAAAGAGCTTTTGGCACAGGATAGAGCAGGGTTTAGGTCTGTTGCACATAGTGTCACTATGAGTCACAAGCAACTGGATGGCACATAACAACAACAACAACATAATGTCTTCCATGTTCACCCATATTGTGTCATTTTTTTGGTTTTTTAAAATATTTTTGTTTTTTTTAATTAAGTAATTTTAAGTTTACAGAAACTTTGGATTTCCATTCATTTATTGTTGCACTTTCCCCCCTGCCCAACCTCCTCCCCAGTTTGCTCTTCTCTTTGAAAAGTAAAAGAAAAATTCTTTCATTGTTATACAATCCCTCCCCCCAAGCCCACTTCACTATGCAGGCTTTGTTCTGGACTCCTGTCATGACAACGATACCTAATCATACGAGTTCATTGTTTTCTAGTGCTAATTAATATTCTATTGTGTGAATGTACTGAAATTTTTCCTATCCACTTACTTGTTGATAGGCACTTGGGTTGCTTCCATCTCTTTTGTATTATGAATAACACAACAATAAGCATGGGTGTGCATATATTTGTTCAAAATCCTATTTATCAGAGAGATACAAATCAGAACAACTCAGCAACAATAGAAAAGTTCAATAAAGTAGCAAAAAAACAAAAAGCTGGAATTACACATATAATTTGACCCAGCAATTCCACTACTGTGAATACACTCTAAATGGACAATCACTGCTGAGACATGAAAATTATTCAAAATACTTAAAAAGAGGGACTCGACTACAACATGCATCTCACACTATGTACAGTCAACATACTATCCTATTTCACAGGGTGATTTGTGGACAAGAAACTCTGGTGGTTTGTTGTGTTGTTGTTGTTAGGTGCTATCAAGTTGAATACTACTCAGTGAACCTGTGAACAGCCAATCCGAGCCTTGCTCTATCCCGTACCATCTTTATCATCTCTGACACACTCAAGCCCTTTGCTTTTTTTAAATTATATTTTATTAATTTTCATAAACATTTACAGAGATTTTGGGCTTCCACTCATTCATTGTTGCAC
>NW_006403846.1:0-484 GCF_000299155.1 Elephantulus edwardii
ATGTGCTGTTCTAATCGTTTTTGGATAATCTTCAGTAGAATCTTGCTTGCTTGTGAAATCAGTGATATTGTTCTGTAGTTTCCACCCTCAGTTGGGAAACTCAGCCCTTCTTTGGGATGGGAACAAATATAGATCTCTTCCAGTTAGTTGGACAAGTGGTTGTTCTCCAGATTTTTTGGCACAACTTGGTGAGCACATCCATGGCAGCATCTGTTAGCTGAAATATGTCAATTGGCATACCATCTATTCCGGGGGCTTTATTTTTTGCTATTTCCTTCAGAGCAGCTTGAACTTCTGCTTCCATTACCATAGGCTCTGGCTCAAATGCTACTTCATTAAATTATGCTGTATCTGCCAATTCCTTTCGATGCTGTGACTCAGTATATTCCTTCCTGTCACCGACCACCCGACTACGGTCGTGACAAGAAACTCAAGGGGTTTCTTGGTGAAGAGCAGGTGAGGGACGAAGTCGGCGAAAATGAGA
>NW_006403846.1:2300-3338 GCF_000299155.1 Elephantulus edwardii
GATTCTTCTTCCCTGTTCCCAACTTTTGCGTTCCAGTCGCCCATTATTATCAATGCATCTTGATTCCACGTTCGATCTATCCCTGCCTGTAAGAGTTGGTAGAAATCATCTATTTCTTCTTTGGCTCTGGTTGTTGGTGCATATATCTGGATGATAGTAGTGTTCACTGGACTTCCTTGTAAACATATATACATAATATATATACATAATATTACATATACATAATATTATATATACATCATATTACATATACATAATATATAGCTGAACACAAACCATCATTACAGTATAACCAATTGACTTTGAATAGAGATGAGCAGAGTTAAATAAGTTTTCTTAACCCTGCTTTTTAGTTTTATAACAAATGTGCAGTACTTAGGGAACCCAGGAGGAGCAGAGACTGCTACAGGAGATAAAATTTGTTGAGTTAGAATAAAAATTTCTTATTTGGATACCTAAAGTCAAAGAAATTTGCATCATCCATAGGGAGTTTTTCTGTAAACATGAAGGTTTGCCTCTCTGGAGGTTCAAATTCACAAGCCACATCATGGGGAACGTTGGGCAATCTCATCCTATGAGATTTATATACTCAAAAATCCACCGGAGGAAGAGCTATGGTTTAGTTCTAGCTCGGCAGCAATGATTTTGAAGTTTTTTGAGACTTACGCGTTCAATGGCATTGAAAAGGGAATAATTTGTAGTAAACCTATTACATAGCATTCATCTTACTAAAGGAACATTACTGGGCCTTACATGAAACAGCTGTTGTTGTTCTTGTTGTTATGTGCAGTCGAGTCGTTTCCAAATCATAGTGACCCTATGCACAACAGCCCTAAACCCTGCTCTATCCTGCGCCAACAGCACCGCCTCTGACACACCCATCCCGATTACCCCAGTCACAGAATCAATCCATCTCATAGAGGGTCTTCCCCTCCTTCTCTGTCCTTCAACCGTCCCAAGCATGATGTCCCTCTCTAAGGCCCCATCCTTCCTGGCAACATGTCCAAAGTATGTCAGACGAAGCCCCAGAATCCTTGC
>NW_006403847.1:0-572 GCF_000299155.1 Elephantulus edwardii
CAATATCTCTGTAAATGTTCATTAAAACTAATAAAATTTAATAATAATTAAAAAAACAAACAAAACTGCTGTTGACAACCGTAATTCTACTGAAAATCTCTTCAAGGTAGAGGAGCTCTGGTGAACTAGTGGTAGGGGGTTGTGCTGCCAACCGCAGGGAGGTCGCTCAAATTCACCTTTGGGAGAAAGATGGGTAACCTCTTTTAAAACCTGATGGAGGGTCAGCTATGAGTCAGTTCCCACTTGGTGAGACACAACTAAAATAACAATATCTGCTCAAGTTCCATGGTTCTGATGTGGTTGTTTCTCTGCTTCTTATCATCAGTGTCATATCTGGTGCTGAAATCCTCTTCCTTCTTTCTAAGCACCCCCATCATAATTGCGAATGATCACCATAATTCCACCAGCAATCACTTCAAGACAAAATTTGTCACTCCTTTCTTGTCAGAGCGGACTCATAGCTGACACTCCATCATATTTTCAGACGCTGTAAATTGTGCTGGACGAGATTGCCCATCTCTCCACTGAGGAAGCTGCTGGTGGATTTGAACCACCAAAGAGATTTGAAAAAC
>NW_006403847.1:3757-4517 GCF_000299155.1 Elephantulus edwardii
CCAATTGTTTTTCGATAATCTTCAGCAGGATTTTGCTTGCATGTGATATTCTTCTATAATTTCCACACTCTACTGGATCAACTCTTTTTTTGGTAATGGGAATAAATATGGATCTCTTCCAGTCAGTTGGCCAGGCAGCTGTTTTCCAGAATGCCTAGCACAGCCTGGTGAGCACATCCAGGGCAACATCTGTCTGTTGAAATATGTCAATTGTTGTTCCATCAATTGCTGGGACTTTGTTTTTTGCCAGTTCCATCAGAGGAACTCTAACTTCCTCTTTCATCACCATTGCCTCCTAATCGTGTGTTGTTTTCTGAAATTCTTCTGTATCATGCAGTTCTTTTTGGTACAGTGACTCTGTGTACTCCTTCCATCTTCTTTTGATGTTTTCGGGTTCATTCAGTATTCTGATCATAGCAACATTAAATATTGCCACTTGAGACTTGACTTTTTTCTTCAGTTCCTTCAGCTTAGTTGGAGTCAGAAAACCAAAGGGGACAAAGTCACTCAGCATACAAATCATGTCGTTATTGATTGCCTTTGAGTCAAGCATAACTCATAACAACCTTATGAACAAAAAGTCTGAAGTCCCTTCACAACCATCAACATTTATCGAAGTTCACAGAGTGTCCATAGGCATGCTATTTATTAAGTGGATGTCACACCTGCTTCTAAACCTGTCATAGTAGGTTATTGTTGTTATGTACCAGTGAGTTGCCTGTGATGTACAGCAGCTCTGAATCCTTGCTTGTCCTGAGCC
>NW_006403848.1:0-1199 GCF_000299155.1 Elephantulus edwardii
ATAACCTTAGTCACCTCGTAGGAGGGTATATAATTAACAGTGGGTAAACACATCACAGGGGGGATAAACACCTCACAGGAAATGAACAACTCACACGGGGATAAACATCTCCCAACAGGGGGGTTAAAAACATCTCGGGGGATAAACACATCAAGGGGATGTAAACACCTCACAGGGGAGTAAACACTTCACTGGGGATAACCTTAGTCACCTCATAGGAGGGTATACAACTAAAAGTGGATAAACACCTCACAGGGGGCATAAATACTTCACAGGAGATGAACAACTCACAGGGGGTTACACACATCAGAGCGAGGGGGTTTAAAAACCTCTCAGGGGATAAACACCTCTCAGAGGACTAAACACCTCAAGGGGCTGTAACCACCTCACAGGGGAGTAAACACTTCACAGTGGATAAACTTAGTCATCTCATTGGAAGATAAACACCTCACAGCATTGTAAGCCCCTCAAGGTGGATAAACACCTCACAGGGAGATAAACACCTCAAGGGGCTGTAAACAACTCACAGGGGAGTAAACACTTCACAGGAGATAAACTTAATCACCTCATAGGAGGTTGTACAACTAACAGGGGGTAAACACCTCCCAGGAGTAAAAACACCTCACAGGGGGTATTAACACCTCACAGGAAATGAACAAACCAGAGGGGGATAAACAGCTCACAGGAGGATAGACACCTCACAAGCAGATAAAAACCTCACAGGGGTCTAAACACTTCACCAGGGGGTAAAAACTTCACAGGGGATAAGCTTAGTCACCTCATAGGAGGATAATCACCTCACAGGGTGGTAAACCCCTCATGGTGTATAAACACCTCATAGGCAGATAAAGGCTTCACAGAGTGGCACACATTATACAGGGGATAAAGCCCTCTCGGGACGGGGTAAACACCTCAAGGCGGTTTAATCTCTTCAGAGGGGATAAACTTAGTCAACTCACAGGAGGATAAGCACCTCAGAAGAGGATAAACGATTCAAAGTCGTTAAACACTTCACAGGGGGATACACACCTCACAGGGGAGGTAAACACTTCACAAGGAGGGGGGTTAACAACCTCTCGGGGGATAAACACCTCTCAGGGGACTAAACACCTCAAGGGGCTGTAAACACCTCACAGGGGATTAAACACTTCACAGGGGATAAACTTAGTCACCTCAAAGTAGTATAGACACCTCACAGG
>NW_006403848.1:2189-3387 GCF_000299155.1 Elephantulus edwardii
CCTCAAGGTGGATAAACACCTCACAGGGAGATAAAGAACTCAAGGGGCTGTAAACACCTCACAGGGGAGTAAACACTTCACAGGAGATAAACTTAATCCCCTCATAGGAGGTTATACAACTAACAGGGGGGAAACACCTCCCAGGAAGAAAAACACCTCTCAGGAAGTAAACATCTCACAGGGGGATAAATACCTCACAGGGAGATAAACACCTCCCAGAGTGCCATACATATTACAGGGGATGAATACCTCACAGGGGGTATTAACACCTCACAGGAGATGAACAACTTAGAGGGGGATAAACAGCTCACAGGAGGATAGACACCTCACAGGGGGATAAAAACCTCACAGGGGTCTAAACACTTCACGAGGGGGTATACACTTCACAGGGGATAAACTTAGTCACCTCATAGGAGGATAAACACCTCACAGGTTGGGAAACACCTCAAGGTGGATAAACACCTCACAGGGAGATAAATACCTCTAAGGGCTGTAGAGACCTCACAGGGGAGTAAATACTTCACAGTGGATAAATTTATTCACCTCATAGGAGGGTAAACACCTCACAGAGTAGTAAACCCCTCAAGGGGGATAAACACCTCACAGGGAGATAAACACCTCACGGGGCTGTAAACACCTCAGAGGGGAGTAAACACTTCACAGGAGATAAACTTAATCACCTCATAGGAGGTTGTACAACTAACAGAGGTAAACATCTCCCAGTAGAAAAAACACCTCACAGGGTGTAAACATCTCACATCGGGATAAAAACCTCACAGGAGGATATACACTTCACAGGGAGATAAACACCTCACCGGCTTGTAAACACTTCACGAGGGGGTAAACACTTCACAGGGGACAAACTTAGTCACGTCATTGGAGGGTTTACAACTAAGAGGGTGGTAACACACTCAAGGTGGATAAACACCTCACTGGGAGATAAAAACATCCCAGAGTGGCACACATATTACAAGGGATAAACACTTCAAAGGGGGATAAACACCTCAAAGTCGTTAAACACCTCACAGGTGGATACACACTTCTCAGAGGGGTTAACACCTCACAGAGAGGGGCGTTAAAACCTCTCGGGGATAAACACCTCGCAGGGGAGTAAACACCACAAGAGGCTGTAAAAAATCACAGGGGAGTAAACACTTCACAGGGGATAAACTTATTCCCCTCATAGAAGGGTGTACAC
>NW_006403849.1:0-1129 GCF_000299155.1 Elephantulus edwardii
ACATGACTGGAAAGGACTTGTCCTTGGAGAAGGACATCATGCATCAAAGAGTGGAGGGACAGCACAAGAGAAGAAGACCCCAGATAAGATGGATGGATAGAGAAACGGGAATAATGGAGGTTAGTGTGTCAGCATCAGTGAGACTGGTTCAGAAGAGGGCAGGCTTCAGAGCTGTTGTCCACAGAGTTGCCATTCAATGTGATGGCACCTAACAATGATAACAATAGTTCATAAATTTTTGCATTTTAGCACATTTATGTGACTCATTTAAAGTCTTTTTGTTTATAAGGGGCTAATCAGCTTTGAAAGAGTGGCATCCACTTCCATAATAGCTTGCCTCTGGAAACCCTATGAACCTGGACAGAGGATGAAAGGCACCCAAGCTTCGAGGACTCTCCTTCATAGGGTCGCTATGAGTCGCCTGTGACTCAATAGCACTTAACAACAACAACAATCATTGAATGAGATTAAAGGACATGGTCTATTGTAGGTACTCATTGTCAGTTATTTTTATTTATAGATATGGTTAGGTACTTTGAAAGGGAATCTGATGGCTTAGTATTAAGGAAATTTGTTGGCAACACAAAGATAGTGGTATAAATTATGCTAATTAATCAATTTACCTGCTCTTAATTTGGATAAATCTAATCATGATGTTTGGAAGAGTGGTGGGCCAGTGAAGGTGAGGGAGAACCTTAACCAGGTGGACTGACATAGTGATTGCCTCTATGGGTTCTAGTGTCTCAGGAAGTGTGAGGATGGCGCAAGATAGGACAGGGTTTAGATCTGTTGTTTATAGGGTGGCTATGAATCATACTCAACTCAGTGGCACTTAGCAACATAATAGAACAATCTTTTATTTAATATTTTGTTTAAGAGGAAAAGAAATACGATTGAATAAATGTATCTTTTCTATGTCTGAAAAACACTTTATTGTTAGCTGTGTAACAATAACATTGATATAATTTTTTGGGATAAACAGCTCATAGGCTACAAGGTATTATCATGCAACTAACAAAAGGTTATTAAGCTGGCAGTCATTTACAATGAGCACAAACAAAGTGTGTCCCATTGAAGTTGTAAACATGCTTTTTAATACTGTATTGAGATATATATATATATATATCCC
>NW_006403849.1:2454-3438 GCF_000299155.1 Elephantulus edwardii
CCCCCCCCGCACCTCCCCAAACCCCACCCCCTAGCCCCAAATATAATCCACTAGAGTAAGGTGTGCTTGAGTCAAAACATGATTTTTAATTAATTACTAGGCATCTGAAAGTTATACAATGAATAAAGATGACAGGAGAAACATCAGTGCCTTTGACTTGTGGCTCAACTGAATACCTTATGGACTTCCAGGAGAGCAAACATGTATGTTTTGGAGAAAATGCACTCAGAGTGCTCCTTGGAAGCAAGGATGGCAAAGCTTCATCTCATATAACTTGATATGTGGTTTGGAAGGGCCATTCCTTGGAAAAGGATATCATGCTTGAAATTGTGGATGGCCAGTGAAATAAAGAAAGACCCTCAAGGAGAGAGATTAACACAGCAACTATATAATCTACTTACATATATGAGAGATAATGAAGAAGATACAGGATAGTATAAGGTTCAGATCTGTTTGGTGGTGGCTATGAGTCAGACTGGACTTAACAACATCTGACAACAACAAAAACCTATAGGTTGAGAATTCAACTTCCTGCCCTGTAGGTCGTTGGAGCCACCTGCTAGAACAATTATGTTGTGTGCTGTAGAGTCAGAACAGACCCATAGTTTACCCTTCCAGCAGGTTTTCAGAGCTCCTTAATCACACAGGAGGAGACTGCCAATCTTTCTTTCAAAAAGCAGCTGGTGGATAGGAATCACGTGCCACGTGCTTTGAAACGCAGCACAGCTTCTTGACTGTAGGTCACTAAAACTCCGTTAATTCTCCACCATTCGGACAGCTTATTAAGCTTTGGTTTTACTTCTAAATTGAGAACTTCTCCTTAGTCTTTTGGTCCTGGTACCACTAACAGTGGTTTTACTGAATTTGGAATCTATGATACACTTCCGAATTTTGTTGTTTGTGTTGTTGTTGTTGTTGTTATGTGCCGTCGAGTCGTTTGCGACTCATAGCGACCCTATGTACAACAGCCCTAAACCCTGCTCT
>NW_006403850.1:0-677 GCF_000299155.1 Elephantulus edwardii
TACTTTGATAATAATGGGTGACTGGAATGAGACAGGACCGAGGGCCCGCCGATTTTCCCGATGAGCCTTTTAAAGATGCCTATTCGTTGTGCCTGGATAAAAATGGGCGACTGGAATGCCAAAAGACCGAGGGCCCGCCAGTTTTACTCGTGAACCCCTGAAAGTGGCCACGTTGTTTTGCTTTGATTATAATTGGTGACTGGAAGGCCGAAGATCCGAGGTCCCACAGTTTTACCCGGTGATATGCATTGATAGTAATGTGTGACTGAAAAGCCGCAGGCCCGAGGGCACGCCAGTTTTCCTTTTGAGTCCTTGAAAGTTGCCACTTTGTTGTGCATTGATAATAATGGGTGACTGGAATGCCGCAGTTCCGAGGGCCCGCCAGTTTTCCTTGTGAGACCTTGAAAGTTGCCACTTTGTTGTGCATTGATAATAATGGGTGACTGGAAGGCCGAAGATCCGAGGTCCCACCGTTTTCTCCGGTGATACTTTGAAAGATTCCACTTTGTTGTGCATAGATAATAATCGGTGACTGGAATGCCGCAGGCCCGAGGGCCCGCCAGTTTACCCGGTGAACCTTTGAAACATTCCTCTTCGTTGTGCAGTGATGATAATGTGTGACTGGAATGCCGCAGGCCCAAGGGGCTGCCGGAATTCCCTGTGTGCATTTGAAAGAT
>NW_006403850.1:4008-4604 GCF_000299155.1 Elephantulus edwardii
GCCCGCTGCATTTCCCGGTGAGCCTTTGAAAGATGCCTCCTCATTGTACTTTGATAAGAATGGATGACTGGAATGAGGCAGGCCTGAGGGCCTGCCGGTTTTCCCGATGAGCCTTTTAAAGATGCCTATTCGTTGTGCCTTGATATTAATGGGTGACTGGAATGCAACAGGGCCGAGGGCCCGCCAGTTTTCCCGGTAAGCCTTTGAATGATGCCTCATCATTGTGCATTGATAATAATGTGTGACTGGAATGCCTTAGGCCAGAGGGCCCGCCAGTTTTTCTCCTGAGCCCTTGAAAGTTGCCACTTTGTTGTGCTTTGATAATAATGGGTGACTGGAAGGCCGAAGATCCGAGGTCCCACCGTTTTCCCCGGTGAACATTTGAAAGATTCCTCTTCGCTGTGCAGTGATGATAATGGGTGACTGGAATGCCGCAGGCCCAAGGGCCCGCGGGAATTCACTGTGTGCATTTGAAAGATGCCTCTTCGTTGTACACTGATAATAATGGGTGACTGGAATGCCGCAGGCCCAAGGGCCCGCCGGGATTCCCTGTGTGCATTTAAAAGATGCCTCTTCGTTGTGCACTGATAATAATG
>NW_006403851.1:0-409 GCF_000299155.1 Elephantulus edwardii
CTAAATGTGAGTGAGTGTCTGGGTTATATTTTGTGAGTAATATTAATAAATTTCATTTTCTTCTGGACTAACAGTCTATTCTAGGATGAAATAAGGCAAGATATTTTGGTCTTCCGAAAAAAAAAAAAAACCAAACAAAAAACAACCCATGAATAACAACATGTAGAAGTGATATTTTGGTGAAAAAGTCTGAAAATAGCCATGATAATTTTGTTACTGTTGTTCATAATACTCCTGGGAAAACATACACTAATTCAACAATTTTTACATATACCATTTAGTGACAGTGATTATAATATTTGAATTATACAAGCATTCTTACATTTCTTTTTAAGAATTTCTCTAAATGTTTTCTAAAATTCACTTGTAAAACCATCTCTAAATGTTTTATAAAATTCACTTGTAAAAC
>NW_006403851.1:819-1582 GCF_000299155.1 Elephantulus edwardii
TACTTGGCAAGGTGGAGAGACAGCCCAGGAAAGGAATACTGTGGATGAGATGGATTGACACTATAGCTAGGTAATGGGATTAGGTGTGTCAGAATCAATGAGACTGGCTCAGGATAAGCCAAGGTTTAGAGGTGTACATAGGATCTCTGTGAGTTATGTGCAACTTGATGGCACATAACAACAGCAATAGTCACTTTGATCCCACATAGATATTTTTAAAAATGGTATAATTCTCAAGATCGACATTGTTTATGAGTTACTGTAAACTATTCTTTGATTTTAAGAGTACTTAGGACTGCAGAGGTTTTTTTTTTAATTTTTAAAGATTATCTCAAGGTCATGTATGGTTTTAGGGGTTCAGTCCTTACGGCTTCAGACAATCTGAAGTCCATGAGCATTGGAAAATTGGTTTTGCATTTTCTCCACTTGAGAGATTTTCCTATAGAAAATGTAGAATTCTAAAGATTCTATGGATTCTTTGATCAAAAGTTCAGTAATGAAGGGAGCTCTGGTGGCCTAGTGGCAAGAAGCTGCACTGCAGTCCCAGAAGTATGCAGTTCGAATTCACCAGATGCTCTGCTGGAGAAGGAGGGGCAGTCTCCTCCTGTACCAGTCAGATCCAATTTGATGGTACACACACAAAAAAATTAATAAAATAAAATTTAAAAAGTTCAGTAATGGTAGCTAAGCACTATCCAATCCTTCTGATCTGATTGAAAGAGAAGTGGTTATTCATGGAAAGAATTCAACACATATTCCATAC
>NW_006403852.1:0-538 GCF_000299155.1 Elephantulus edwardii
GCAGTGGACGGTGGGAGTGGACTTGAATCGAGACACACCCCTGCAGCTTGAATCGGGACACACCCCTGCTGCGCTGACCCATGACACCCATCTACAGGTATCGCATTGCTCCCGCCACCTCGACCCAGCTCGTTCCCCCCCCTCGCCACCCCTGAACCTTGGGACTGGCCAAGATGCTGTGTGCAGACGCAGTGGACGGTGGGAGTGGACTTGAATCAGGACACGCCCCTGCAGCTCTGACCCACGGCTCCAATATCCAAGTTTCGCATTGCTCCCCTCCCGACCCGGCTCAGGCCCCCCCCCAGCTCTGAACTTTGGGACTGGCCAAGGTGTTCTGCGCAGATGCAGTGGACAGTGGGAAATTACTTGAATCGGAACACACCCCTGCAGCTCTGACCCACAACCCCCATCTTCAGGTATCGCATTGCTCACCCCCTCGTCCCGGCTCAGGCCCCCCCAGCTCTGAACTTTGGGACTGGCCAAGGTGCTGTGCGCAGGCACATTAGACGGTGTGAGTGGACTTGAATAGGGACACACC
>NW_006403852.1:1748-3261 GCF_000299155.1 Elephantulus edwardii
CAGTGGACGGTGGGAGTGGACTTGAATCGAGACACACCCCCGCAGCTCTGAACTTTTGGACTGGCCACGGTGCTTTGCGCAGACGCAGTGGACGGTGGGAGTGAACTTCAATCGGAACACACCCCTGCTGCTCTGACCAAAACCCCCCATCTTCAGGTATCGCATTGCTACCCCTCGAATGGGCTCGCGCCCCCGCCCCCGCCCCAGCAGCTCTGAACTTTGGGACTGGCCACGGTGCTGTAGAAAGACACAGTGGATGGTGCGAGTGGACGTGAATCGCGACACACCCCTGCAGCTCTGACCCACAGCCCCCATCTTCAGGTATCGCATTGCTCTTCCCTGACCCGGCTCGTGCCATCCCCCCCACCCCTGCCAATTCTGGACTTTGGGACTGGCCAAGGTCCTGTGTGCAGAGGCAGTGGACGTTGGGAGTGGACTTGATTCGCGACACACTCCTGCGGGTCTGACCCACGACCCACATCTTCCCGTATCATATTGCTCCTCCCCCAACCCGGCTTGTGCCCGCCCCCCACCCAGCCAACTCTGGACTTTTGGACTGGCCAAGTTGCTGTGCACAGACCCAGGGGATGGCGGGGGTGGAATTGAATCGTGACACACCCCTGCTGCTCTGACCCATGACCCCCATCTACAGGTATCACATTGCTCCCACCACCCCAACCCGGCTCGTTCCCCCACCCCCCTCGCCAGCCCTGAACCTTGGGACTGGCCAAGGTGCTGTGTGCAGATGCAGTGGACGGTGGGAGTGGACTTGAATCGGATCACACCCGTGCATCTCTGACCCGATACCCCTACCTTCAGGTATCGCATTGCTCCCCCACCCCTACCTGGCTTGTGCCTCCGCCCCACCCCTGCAGCTCTGAACTTCTGGACTGGCCATGGTGCTGTGCGCAGACGCAGTGGACAGTGATAGTGGACTTGAATCGGGACACACCACTGCAGCTCTGACCCACGACCCCCATCTTCAGGTATCGTATTGCTCCCCCCCGACCCCGCTCGCACTCTCCCCTGCCAGCTCTGACGTTTGGGACTGGCCAAGGTGCTGTGCACAGACGCAGTGGACGTTGGGAGTGGACTTGAATCGGGACACACCCCTGCAGTTCAGACCCATAACCCTCATCTTCATGTATAGCATTGCTCCCCCTCGACCCGGCTCGCGCCCCCTCTCACCCCCTCCGCCAGGTCTGAACGTTGGGACTGGCCAAGGTGCTGTGCACAGACGCAGTGGACGTTGGGAATTGACTTGAATTGGGACACACCCCTGCAGCTCTGACCCACGACCCCCATCTTTAGGTATCACACTGCTCCCCCCCCAACCCGGCTTGCGCCCCACCCCCCCACCAGCTCTGAAGTTTGGGACTGGCCAAGGTGCTGTGCACAGACGCAGTGGATGGTGGGAGTGGACTTGAATCGGGACACACCCCTGTAGCTCTGACCCACGACCCCCATCTTCATGTATCGCATTGCTACCCCCCGACCCGGATCGCGCCCCGCC
>NW_006403853.1:0-718 GCF_000299155.1 Elephantulus edwardii
CATCTGAAAGCTGTACAATGATTAGGGATGACGGAAGGAGAATTGATGCCTCTGAGCTGAGGTGCTGGAGAAGACACTATACCATGGACTGCCAGAACAAACTAGTTCGTCATGGTGAGAATGAAAGCAGACTGATCCTTGGAGACAACATTTCTGAGGTCTCCTCTGCCATACTTTGACCAAGTTACAAGGAGGGGCCAGCCCTTGGAGAGGGACATCATGCTTACGAGGGTCTAGAGACAGCACAAGCCCGGAAGACCCTCGATTAGATGGATTGATTCAGTGCCTGGGGCAATGACGTTAGATGTGTCAGAGGCAATAAGGTGTAGAGAAATACTCATTTACGTTAAGATTCTTTGTCTGCTAGTAAAGTCTGGTTTTGTAACATTAAATGGATTCTGTTCATTCACTCTTGTATGTGTATTCATCAGCTTCTGAGGTTATAAACCAGGGAAATGTCTGTGGGGCACTGAGATTTACACTCCTGTAGGGCTACAGCGTTAGGAAATCATTAATTTGCTGAAGATCTTTTTCATATTGGGATACTTGCATTTACACACACAAAAGTAGAAAAAGTCTTTTTTTGCTTAAGAAGACAACCAATCAGTGCAGGTTCTTTCAGAACCAGAAGTCCTGTCATGGAGGTTGTGTGATATTATGTGTCCTGGATGATGGTATGTGTGTGTCCTGTGTGATGGTATATGTGTACTGTGTGACG
>NW_006403853.1:3892-4686 GCF_000299155.1 Elephantulus edwardii
TAGGTGGCCCTTACTATTTTTACAGGTGAAAATCAATACTGACTGAGCCAATTAACTTTTTATAACACATAAGCAAACTCTTGTATTGTTCACAGGGGTTTCAAAGCCCTATTATTTGAAAAGTGAATAGGCAATGCTATTTACTATTCTGTCATCATTTGGAAGCTCTCCGAATATCTGTCCACCGTGGGTAATTCTTTGGCATTCATACACCAGTTGCATGACTTTCAGTATCAAAGCAAGCCAAAAGGTATCACAGTACAGCAAACTGCCAGACAAGTACTGTACCAAGTAGATCAGATTCAAGCCCATGGTCTTTTTGACCACTTGCTGTGCATCTGAGTGAGAGATGGAGAAGGATGTGGGATCACAGAACACAGATAGGCAGATTCAATATCAAGAACCGAGACTTGAGAAAAAGATGATAAAATTCACTTCAATTACCAAGTGTGCCCTTGGAAAGTTGATAGGACCTCTGCACTGTCATATTGGACTCCCAACACTTGGAATTCACTTGATGACAATGGGTTTGCCTTTCCCTTGTGAACACATAGACGGATCTCAGAAAATAGGCTGGAGGACCTTTTCCCCATAATGCACAGCTTTAGAAACACAAGAGAACAAAAATTTGTACAACAGATTGGCCAGAATACAAGTTGGTCCATAGCATCAAGATAATTGTTTACCAACGGTGGATCTCACTTCTACAGACTTTTTTTGTGTGTATAGATGCTAGATGTCACCTTTCTCCACCCACAGCAGTCATTGCCAGGGTTATTTGTATTCGTGTAAAG
>NW_006403854.1:0-898 GCF_000299155.1 Elephantulus edwardii
AATTCCTTTTGATACAGTGACTCAGTATATTCTTTCCATTTTCTTTTACTACTTCTTTGACCATTTAATACTCTTCCTAAAACATCCTTGATTATAGCAACTCAAGGTTTGAATTTGTTCGTCAGTTCTTTAAGCTTAAGAAATGCTGAAGAAGATCAGCCCTTTTGATTTTCTGACTCCAACTCCTTGCACATTTCATTGTAATGTTTCACTTTGTCATCCAGTGTTGCTCTTTGAAATCTCTTCTGACATCCATTTTGGTCTTCTTTCCTCTCATCACCTTTGCTCGGGAAACATTACCACTAAACTTAAGATACACTGATCACAGCATAAGAAACTGTCAGCAGCTGATGTGTTTGGAATCACAGAAGCCACAGATATAAGCTATCAGATTAAGAGCTGGACAATAGGAGATAGATGTTGAAGGGAGGTACATAATATTTATTCAAAATTCCACTTTCAGTTTAATTAAAAAGAAATTTATCTATATTTTTATTGAAAGTTAGTTCTCATTTTATCACTATTCCACCATTTAATCAATATTAAAAATCATTATCATCGGGTTAATTCTAACTACTGGTAGTCTAATAGTATAGAGTAGAATTACCCTATAGAGTTTCCAAGGCTATAATCTTTAAGGAAACCTTCTTGTTCTTCCATGGAGCTTCTGGTGATTTCAATGGTTATACCTACTAATTAGAAGCCAAGTGCCTTATCTAGTTTACCACTAGAGCTCCTAGTACTCTTCACAAGTCTCAACAACTCAACACAGTGCAAGGTGACACTGATTCTTTTTTTTTTTATATTTTATTAATTTTCATAAACATTTACAGAGATTTTGGGCTTCCACTCATTCATTGTTGCACTATTCTCTCTACCCTCCTCCCAGTTTGTTCTT
>NW_006403854.1:1833-3400 GCF_000299155.1 Elephantulus edwardii
TGTCAGCTATGGTCTCTTCAGGGTATATTCCCAGTAGTGGAATTGCTGGGTCAAATGGTATCTCTATTTGCAACTTTTTGAGAAAGCGCCATACTGCTTTTCACAGGGGTTGCACCATTTTACACTCCCACCAACAGTGAATCAGGGTTCCAGTTTCTCCACAACCTCGCCAGCATTTGTTGCTTGCTCTTAACCGATCCTCTTCTGGTTTTTCAGAAACTGTAAATATCAGGACAGGCAATTGCTTATTTTTCTTCTAGGAGCAGCTGGCGGACTCAGGCTTCCTGTCTTTGGGTTAGGAGAACAACTCCTTACAAAGTACTATTTACAGTAGTCTCAAATTAGATGTGCCATCTCTTTCCATACAGATTTTCGACATTGGAAACCTAATGGAGGGTTGGCATGAGTTGGAATCCACTTGATAATAGTGGCTTTGGTTCTGAATAGTGGCTTTGGTTGTTGCTGTTGTTAGATGTCATTGAGTTGAGTGCAATTCATAGAGACCCCATGAATAAGATTAGCACTCTTCTTCTATCTTGTGCAATCCTCACACTTTCTGACATATAAGAGCTCATTGCAGCAGTCATTGTAACAATCTACCCTGTTGAGGGTCTTCCTCTCCTTCACCAATGCTGTACCCTTCCAACAAATTATGTGAGGTAAAGCCTCATCATTCTTGCCTCTAAAGATCACTCCTGCTGCACCCTCTCCAAGACATAGCTCTTTGTTCTCTTGGCCATTCATGGGATGTTCAGTCCTGTTCTCCAACACCGTAGCTCAAAGATGTCAATTCTTTTTCCTGTCACCTCTATAGACTATGGTCCTAATCAAACACACCTTAGCCTTCAAATGGATATCATTACTCCTGACTAATTTGGACAGGTCCCTAACTGCAGATTTTTTCAGTGCAATGTGTGTACTTATTTCCTGACTGCTTGTACCAAGGGTGTTAATTATAGATCCAAGCAGATGAAGCTGTTGACATTTTCAATCTCATCTCCATCCATCGTAACACTACCTAGCTGTCCAGTGGTAAGAATCTTTGCTTTCTTGACATTATGATACAATCCATATTGAAGGCTAAATTCCTTGATCTTCTGCAACAAGTGCTTCAAGTCCTCCTCATCTTCAAGGACGTGTCATCTGAATAATGCACGCTATTGATGAGTTTTCCTCCAATCCTGATACACACTTCTCTTCACTGAGTCCAATTTCTCAAATAATTTTCTCAGCATACAGATTGAATAGGTATATAGAGAGAATATAACCCGCATGCACTTCTTTCCCAATTCCAAACCATGAAGAGCTCCCCCGCTCCTTTCACAGAGCAGCCTAGGTATAGGTTCTGCATGAGCACAATGAAGTGTTCTGGAATTCCCATTCTTCTCAATTTCTTCCCTAACTTGTTATGACCCATACAGTCAAATGCCTTTGCATAGTCAATAAAGCATAAATAGACTTTTTTTGGTATTCTTTACTTTCGGCCATCTGACATCAGCAATGATATCTCTGGTACCACAGCCTCTTCTAAATCCTGCTTGAACTTCTGGGAACGACTTGAACTTCT
>NW_006403855.1:0-524 GCF_000299155.1 Elephantulus edwardii
TTCTGTGACTGAGGTATTTCACTCAGCATAATGTCCTTTAAGGTCATCCACTTAGCATTATATTTCATTAGTTCCTTGTTTTTCAGTGTTGCATAGTATTCTATTGTGTGAATACATCAGTTTCTCCATCCATTTGTTGATGGGCCCTTGTGTTGTTTCCAGCTCTTTGCTATTGCAAACAAAGGTGCAATAAGTATGAGTGCGCATATATCTGCTTTGGTAGCGGTTGTGGCTTCTTAGGGTAAATTCCCAGAAGTTGAATTGCTGGTTCAAATGCTATTTCTGTTTGCAACCTTTTGAGAAAGCACCATACAGCCTTTCAATGTGATTGTACCATTTTACACTCCCACCAACAGTGAATGTTCGAGTTACTTCACAAACTTGCCATAATTTCTTGTTTGCTGTTCTGTTAAATTTTGCTATTGTAGCAAGATGATATTTCATAGTTGTTTGATTTGCATCTCTCTTAGAATTAGGGATTTTAAACATTTCTTCATGTGTTTGTTGGCCATCTGAATGTCTTC
>NW_006403855.1:3609-4476 GCF_000299155.1 Elephantulus edwardii
AGCTTAGCAGTAAGAAGCTGTATTGCAGTACCAAAGGTATAAGGTTTTAATTCACTAGCTACTCCATGGCAAAAGAATGGCTAATCTCCTGTTGTGTAATTTAATGCCTCTGAAACACAATGGAGGGTCAGCTATGAGTTTATTTCAACTGTACAGAACACAACAATAAGTATTTTATAGCTAGATTATTAAACTTTCATCAACTTCCCTCGCACTGATAAACCACTAGCACTGAAGCTAGATCCAAAGGACAACCACAGACTGGGAAAATATATTTGGTAATGATATGTCTGATAAGGAACTTATATCTAAAATTTATACTCAAGTGCCACAACAAGATAAAGGTAAACAACCCAATTGAAAAATGAGCACAGGATATGAACAGACATTCACCAAAGAAGACATTCAGATGGCAAAGAAACACATGAAGAAATGTTCAAAATCCCTAGCTCTAAGAAAAATGCAAATCAAAAGAACTATGAGATATCATCTCATCCCAGTATGAATAGTAAACTTCAACAGAACAGCAAACAAAAAATGCTCCTGAGGTTGTGAAGAATCTGGAACATTTAGTCACTGTTGGTGGGAGTGTAAAATGGTTCAACCACTATGAAAGGCAATATGGCACTTTCAAAAAAAGTTGGAAATAGAAATACCATTTGATCCAGCAATTCCACTACTGGGAATATATCCGAAAGAAACCAGAACTGCCACCCAAGCAGATATATGCACACACATGTTTATTGTGGCTTTGTTTACAATAGCAAAGAGTTGGAAACAACCAAAATGTCCATCAACAAACAAATGGACAGGGAAGTTCTATATTCATACAATGGAATACTATGCAGCACTGAAAAACAAAAACCT
>NW_006403856.1:0-745 GCF_000299155.1 Elephantulus edwardii
TATGAGAAGTTGGTGGTCTGTTCCACAATCAGCACCTGACCTAGTTTTCACAGCTGAATTTGCACTTCTCCAGTAGTTCTTTCCACAGATGTAATGAATTGAATTTGTTTGATGGTGTGCACCACAAAAAACTGTGGCTAACTCTGAGAAAAATGGAAATTCTAGAACACTTGATTGTGTTTACGTGGCACCTATACTTGGACCAGGAGGCAGTTGTCAGAACAGAGCAAGGAAACACTGCATGGTTCAAAATTGGAAATGGTGTACACCAGGGATGCATCATATCTCCATATGTTTTCAATATTTATGCAGAACAGATTATCCCAGAGGCTGGGCTCTATGAAGAGAAATGTGGCATCAGCATTGGAAGAATCATCATCACAAATCTGTGTTATGCAGATGACACAACCCTGCTTGCTGAAACTGAGGAGGACCTGAAGCGCTTGCTGTAGAAGGTCAAGGACTGCAGGCACTTAGATGTCCCATAATTTTCTTAGGACAACTTGGTGAGCACATACAGGGCAGCATCTGTTTGTTGAAATATGTCAATTGGTATGACATCAATTCCTGGGGCCTTGTTTTTTGCCAATTTTTTCAGAGCAGCTTGAACTTTCTCCTTCATCACCATAGACTCCTTTCTTACTCATCTATATGAGGAGAAATGTGGGGTCAAGATTGGTGGATGATTTATCAACAGTCTGCGTTATGCGGATGACACAACCCTGCTTGCTGAAACTGAGGAGGA
>NW_006403856.1:2393-2982 GCF_000299155.1 Elephantulus edwardii
CAAATAAAAGGACCACAAGTGGAGGACTACCTGAATTTGCTTAAATGGAGACAGTCATTCACTGTAGTCCACAAAGATGGACAAAATACAGATACCATTGTTGGGTTTTGTTTTTGTTTTTGTTTTTTTAGCTAGTCTATTAATGGAGTCTGAATAACTGCCCAGGGAAATAACTAAAGGGAAACCCTGCTTGAACATCTGCTGTGTGCCAGCTATGACTCCAGATCATTAGACTTGTGTTAGCTCACTGAGTTTTCATCCTAGCTGAAGCTTACAGAAAATTGTTGAGTTATTTAGTCACAGTCATAGAACTAGTGACAAAGCTGACTTTTGAGCTCAAGTTCATCTAATGTCAGAGCCCATTATATACACCTCCTGAAACATGGGCGTGCCTTCCTATAATGTTGTTGTTTTGTGCCATCGAGTCAGAGTCAACTCATAGCTGACCCTCCAGTGGGTTTTCAGAGGCAGTAAATCACACGGGGGAAGATTGGCTGTCCTTCTTCTGTGGAGGATCTGATGGATTCGAACCATATGCCTTTGAGATTGCAGTGTGGCTCGTTACCACTAGGCCACCAGTGCTCCCTTT
>NW_006403857.1:0-1253 GCF_000299155.1 Elephantulus edwardii
TCTCCCATTGACCAGCCCCTGATGTGATGGCCTAAGTCTCAAGCCATCAGGATTTCTGTGATTCTGATCATATCGTGCTGCTATGCATGAAAGGGGTTAGTAAACAAATAATACTCTAACTCAAAAATTCACTGCCCTGGAGTCAGAACTGTACCATAGCTGACTCTCCAGCAAATTTCTGAGGCTGTAAATTGTATGAGATAAGATTGCCTCTCTTTCTCCCAAGGAATCCCTTGTAGATTTTGGTTATCAGCACAATTCCTTTATGAACTTTGCCACTATTGTTGTATACCATCAAGTGGGAACCGACCTATAGCTGACCCTCCGATAGGTTTTCAGAGGCAGTTAATCACGCGGGAGGAAATTGCCCATCCTTCTCCCACAGAGCAGCTTGGGGCCTCAAACCACGTGCCTTCAGGATTTCAGCGTAGCTTCCTGCCACTAGGCCACCCTGGGTAACAATCATATATTAAGATGGATAAAGGGAAAGACCATATCTGGTAGGGATGGTTAGCAGAGCACCACTGAAGAAAGAAAAAATGCAGCATGTTTACCTTCCAAGGCTGTTTCATGTTTCTCCTGTGGAGTGGCTGAAGGACTGCAACTGCAGGTCTGTCAGCAGACCAGCACATATGACATCACTGGGGCTCTTGATAAGAATTCTATCATGAATGTAAAATGTATGGCACTTTACTAAAGATGAAAACATGGCTAATACATGTAAACACATAATCCATGTGGTGGTTGTTCTTGTTATGTGCCATAGAGTCGTTTGCGACTCAGCGACCCTATGTACAAGAGCTCTAAACGCTGTTCTATCCTGTGCCAACCTAGCCATCTTGAACGCACTTATTCCCCCTGCTCTAGTCACAGAATCAATCCACCTCATTGAAGGTCTTCCTCTCCTTTGCCGCCCTTCCACTCTGCCAAACATGATGTCCTTCTCCAAGGACCAGTCCCTCCTTGCAACATAACCAAATTATGTCAGACGAAGCTTCAGAATCCTTGACTCCACAGAGAATTCCGGCTTCACCTTCTCCAGGACAAGCCTGTTCTCCTAGCAGTCCATGGTATATTTGACACTCTTCTCCAGCACCAAAGCTCAAAGGCATCAATTCTCTTTCTATCAACCCTATTCACTGTCCAACTCTCTGATGCATAGCACATAATTGCAAAGACTATAGCCCAGATCAGGCGCACCTTAGTCTCCAGCCTGACGTTGTTGCTCTTCAGTACTCTTGAGAGGTCCCTCA
>NW_006403857.1:3158-3701 GCF_000299155.1 Elephantulus edwardii
TGTCTTCTCCTTCTTTTCTTTTGTGAGTTTTGCTAGTGGTTTATCAATTTTATTGACCTTTTCAAAGAACCAACTCCTAGTTTTGTTGATAGTTTTACTTGTTTTTCTGTTTTCTGTTTCATTTCTTTCTGCTCTAGTTTTTATAATTTCAGTTTTTTTAGAGGGTGTCAGGTTTTCTTGCTGTTCTTTTGCAATTTGATGGATATGTTGGGTTAGAGAGTCACTGGTCTGCTTTTTCTGCCTTTTGATGTGCTTGCTTATTTCTATAAATTGACCTCTGATTACTGCTTTGGCTGTTTCCCAGAGGTTTTGGCAAGTGGTATTTTCATTGTCATTTGTTTCAAGAAACTTCTTAATTTCATTTTTTATTTCCTCTAGTACCCAGTCATGTTCAAGCAAGGTGTTGTTCAGCTTCCAAATGTATGTTTTTTTCTCTCCTTTATTGACCTATTGCTTTTCCGGGAATGTGTTTGACGTGCAGGTTTACTCTGTCCCCCGGAGTGAGGATAGCCCTCCTGGACCTAGGGTTTGAACCAGGAGGCA
>NW_006403858.1:0-1223 GCF_000299155.1 Elephantulus edwardii
AAAAGTTATCCAAATAGGCAACGAGGAGGTAAAATTATCCCTCTATGCTGATGACATGATAGTATACTTAGAAAACCCTAAAGACTCAGCAAGAAAACTACTGGAGAATAGAATTTTAAGCTTCATCTCAAATACTTTGGGCATGTGGCCAGTCCTTGGAGAAGGACATCATGTTCTGAAGGGTGGAGAGGAAGCACAGGAGAGGAAGACCCCGGATGAGAAAGATTGATACAGTAACTGGGGCAATGGGGATTGCTGTATCAAAATCAATGAGACTGGTTTAGACCTGGGCAGACATCAGAGATGCTGTACAGAGGGTTGCTATGGGTCGCAGGTGACTCAACAGCACATAGCAACAACGATAACATCTCACCACATCCTTCCAACATTTATTACTTTCTGTCCTGTTAAACATTGCCACTGATTCTGGGGTGAGATAGTATCTTATTGTGGTTTTGATTTGCATGTCTCTTACCAGTAATTTTAAGCATTTCTTCATGTGTCTGTTGGACATCTGAGTATCTTTCTCTGGGAAAATTCTTTCCATGTTTTTTGCCCATTCTATCATTGTGCTATCAGTCTTTTTCTTGTGGAGGCCCTTCAGGATTCTGTAAACTTTTGATATGAGATCCTTGTTTGAAATGGTATTGCCAAATGTTTGTTCCTAGTCAGTAGATGTTCTTTTCACTCTGTTGGAAAATGTTTTTGATGCACACAGGGTTTTAATCTTTAGTAGGTCCCATTCATCAATTTTATCCTCTCCAGATTGTGTGTTTCTGGCTGTATTGGCAGTCTCTTTATACCACAGACTAGATCATCTAAGATTTACCCCAGTTTATCTTTTATGAACTTCATGGTTTGGGGCTTTACTCCTAGGTCTCTGATGCATCTTGAGTTGATTTTTGTGTATGGTGTGAGAGGTGGATGCTGCTCAGCTTTCTGTAGGTAACAGTGCAGTTTTGCCAGCACCATTTATTAAAGAGGTTGTCATTACACCATTTAATTTTTGTTTGTTTTTGTTTTTTGATATTTTTAAATTTTTTTAAATAATTTTAATGAGGGGAGCTCTGGTGGCCTAGTGGCAAGAAACTGAACTGCAATCCTAGAGGAACACGGTTCGAATCCACCAGACGCTCTGCCGGAGAAGGAGGCGCAATATCCTCCTGTACCAGTCAGATCTGATTTGACGGTACACGTACACAAAATTAAAAAAAAAATAATAA
>NW_006403858.1:1953-3345 GCF_000299155.1 Elephantulus edwardii
GATATCTCATAGTTGTTTTGATTTGCATCTCTCTTAGAGCTAGGGATTTTGAACATTTCTTCATGTGCTTGTTGGCCATCTGAATGTCTTCTTTGGTTAAGTGTCTGCTCACATCCTGTGCCCATTTTTCAATTGGATTATTTACCTTTATCTTGTTGTGGTGCTCAAGTATTTTAGAAATTCTAGATATAAGTCCCTTATCGGACATGCCATTCCCAAATACTTTTTCCCAGTCAGTGGCTTCCCTTTTTATCCTGTGGGAGAAGTTTTTGGATGTGCATAGGGATTTGATTCTTAGAAAGTCCCACTCATCTATTTTATCTTCTCCTAGTTGTAGATCATTTAATAGGTTTTATTGCCTTGTTGGATAGCAGTTGATCATAGATAGCTGGGTCCATTTCTGGATTCTCAATTCTGTCCCATTGATTTTTGTGCTTGCCACTGTACCAGTACCATGCTGTTTTGGTTACTACAGCTGTGGAGTAGGATTTGAGTTCAGGGAGTGCTGTGCCTCCCAGTGCATTTTTGTTTTTCAGAAGTACTTTGCTTATTCAAGGTCTCTTTCATCTCTTGACAAACTTGACAATTTCCCTTTCAATCTCCTTGAAAAATGAATTTGGTGTCTAGATTGGGATTGCAAAGAACATGTAGATTGCTTTTGGTAGGATTTTTATTTTCACAATATCAAGTCTTCCTATCCATGAACAGGGCACATTTATTTATTTATTTATTTATGTCTTTTATTTTGTTTCGCAGAAATATTCTGTAGTTTTCTTTGTACAGGTCTTTTGTGTCTCTAGTTAGGTTCATTCTCAAATCTTAATTTGTTGTCGGCTATTGTAAATGGTACTGCTTTCTTGGTTTTCTTCTCTGAGTTCTGTTATTGCGGAGGAATCCCACTAATTTTTGGATATTGATCTAATATCCTATGACACTACTAAATTGGTCTACTAGCTCTCACCAGGCAAAACCGGCTGGAGAAAGGAAGACGGGAAGGCTGCGCACTGGGGAAGGTCACCTCGGATAACAGCAAAGAGGCTTCTTTCAGGTAACCAGGTAAAACCGGCTAGAGAAGGGAAGATGGGAAGGCTGCGCACTGGGGAAGGTCACCTCGGATAACAGCAAAGAGGCTTCTTTCCTGCGGCCCTCGGGCCAGAAAGGAAAACATAATCTACACAGGAGTTCTACAGGACATGTCATCTTCCCTTGGAGACAGTACAACTAAACTTAAGAGACACTGGTCAAAAGGAAAAAAAAAATGTCAGCAGTTGAAGTGTTTGGAATCACAGAAGCCAAGAAAGCTTAAGATACAAGCTGTCAGATCATGGGTTGGACAATGGAAGATATTTTCTGAAGGGACTTGGCAGATGAGAAGGGTTATCCTGGTGGAGG
>NW_006403859.1:0-3401 GCF_000299155.1 Elephantulus edwardii
GGGCAGCCCGCCCGCCCGTCGGGGCCGGGGAGGGGAGCCAGGCCGGCCGGCCGGCGCGGCAAGGCCACTGCACAAGCTGTTTAAATTCTTTTAATGTCTCTCAACTACTGGGATGTAATCTCCCCGAAAAAGAAGTCTCTGCCATGTGTCTCACATGTACAACATACCAAAATGTATGTAAAGACACAAAGAGAGTATTCAGAAGGAAATTTATAGGATTAATATGTATCAAAACTAAAATTCTCAATTAATAACCTAATTTTACAGTTAGAAAAACTAGAAAAAGTAAAACACATTAAGGCCAAAACAACAGATATAAGAAATAACAAGATGATAGCAGAAATAAAGGAAATAGTGACTAGAGAATCAGTGAGATTGGTCTTGGTGTGTTGTTTTTCTTTCAACAATCAATAAAATAGACAAACTTTTAGCTAGACTGACAAAGAAACAGAAAAAGAGAAGATACAAATATTAAAAATTGAAAATGAAAGTGAGAATATTACTAATGGCCTTTCAGAGATAAAAAGTCATCCGACAAGAGAAAACTATACTTGTATGGCAACAAACCAGACAACTTTGATGAAACTGACAAATTCTTAGAAACACACTGTTCTTAACGCCAGGTTCTATCAAGTCCATTAGAACTTACAGAAACCATAGAACAACAGATCTGAACAACACTTTGTCCTGCACCATCCTCACATTCTTTGATATCCTTGAGTCCGTAGTTACACTTCAGTGTCAATTCATTTTACTGAAAGTCTTCCTCTCTTCTTCTGATCCTCCACATTTTCCAGCATGATACCTTTTTTCTAAGGACAACATGCCCAAAGTATGTGAGGGAAAGTTTAACCATCCTTGCCTCTAAGGAGTAACCTGGTTGCACCTCTTCCAAGGCAAGATTTGTTTGTTCTTTTTAACATTATATGAGATATTCAGACATGGTCTTCAGTCAGTCATACCACCTTATATGTGCCCAAACTGGACTGATGTTGGATGCTAACAGAATTGAATTTGATTAGTACTTGAATGTAAGAATTACTGGGAATACTGGGTGCTAAAGAAATGGGTAAATTACCTAAACTGACTGAAGAAAAATATCTTCAATAGAAAATCTCAACATGTCTATAACAAATGAAGAAAAGTAATTAAAAAAAAACCTCCTAGTAGTGCACATCAAGGGCGACAGGCACAAAAAATATAGTCTACAAAGACAGTGTTCTACATCCTAGCTTGGTGAGTTGTGACCATTATCTCAGAAGCTTGTGACCAGCATTCTGAGGTGAAACTATTAATCTCGCCATTCAAAGTAAAAAAAAAAAAAAAAAAGAGAGAGAGTGAATAAAATCAAAGACTATGAAGAGAATAAAATAAAAAAGACTATGAGACCAAACAGCTAATGAACCATGTGAACTTCAGTTTCTATAACCCTGAGACTGAAAGAACTAGAAAGTGTCTGACTACCCACTGTTAATTGCTCTGAAAAAAAAAATCACAATATAGAAGGTCAATGATGGAGGAGGAGAAAACTGTGGTAAAAAACACCTTAAGATCATAAAAAAGAGACAAGGCTTACTGATCTGAATGAAACTGGTGGGACCCCTAGACTTACCCTTAAAGTCTGGCCATGAAATCACCCCTGTGTTTCAGATTCCAGTCAAACAACAGAAAGGCCTATGAGATGATCAATAACACATTAGAGACTACGTCATGCCTTAGAACAATCAATGACACGAGATCAAAAGGGCAGCATTGTCTAGAGATAAAGTCAGAAGTCACAAAAGACAAGAAAGAAGGACAAATGGAAACAATAAACCAAGGAAGTAGGAAGACTGTAATCAATGTACATTGTAATAAACATAAGAAACATAACATGTATTAATTGTTGAATGGAAGACTAACTTGCTCTGTAAATTTTCACTCAAACCACATTTTTTTTTAAATTAATTAATAAAAATTTCCAATGGGGAAAAAGGTTTTAGATTAGAAGGATTCCTCAGGAATTCTACCAAGCATTTATAGAAAATGTGGCACAAGTTATTAAATATTACCAAGAGTTATAAGAGAAAGACAACTTAGACATAAATTAAAACAATTATTTAGCACCTCCAACAATATGAGGGATATAAGATGATATGGCTTGATCTTCAAAAGTTCACAAGAAGCATGTGTTATATAAAATATATAAAACATAGCACAAACTGTTGTAGGTTGTCATTGTTAGGTGCTGCCAAGTAGAGTGAGATGGATAATGACCCAATGAACAATGGATCTGAACCGTTCTATTCTGCGCCTTCCCCATCATCTCTGACAAAATTGAGCTCACTGCTGTACTCAGTTCACCTGGTTGAGAGTCTTCCTCTCTTTCACTGACCTTCACCTTTCCAAGAATGATGTCCTTATACAAGGAATAGCCTGTCCAGCACATGGTCAAAGTATATGAGACAATTGTCCAATCTTGCCTCCAAGGAGCACTCTGACTACACCTTCTCCAAGAAATATTTATTTGTTCTTTTGGTAGTCAATGGGATATTTCAGTACTCTTTTACAGCACCACAACTCAAAGGCATTGATTCTTTTGGCATCCTTACTTTAGCTCTCAGAGGAACAGCAAGGCACTGAGAAGACCATGGCCTGGATCAGGCACACTTTAAGTCTCTAGACTGACATCGAGAGATCCCTAATAGCAGACTTTCCTAAAACAACTTGTCTTTTGATTTCCCAACTGCTAGTGCCAAGAGTGTTGACTGTGGACCGGAATGAGATGATACTGCCAACAAGCTCAACCTTTTCTCCATCTATCATAATGATGCCAATTAGTTTGGTGATGAGAATCTTTGTTTTCTTGATGTTGAGAGGCAATCCATATTGATGACCTTCTACAGCAAATCTTTAAAGTCCTCCTCAGTTTCAAAGAGCAAAGTTGTGTCACATGAACTTAAAAATCTTCTCCAGAATAGCTTTGATCTAATATCAGACTGAAGACCAGATGAGTTATGGGATTACATCAAAGATATCATCCATGATGAGAATTAAAGGTCTTTACAAACTCAGAGGAGGAAGATCAAAACGTATGTTAGATGTTTTGCATAAAAACAAAAAAAAATGCATAAAAAAATAAAAATTGCACTAGAACATTATAAGAAGCCAAAACAAAGGGAAGAAATGGTGAAATAAAAGAGATGAACAGATTTCAAAGGGAAGCTTGAGAAGACAAAGTAATTATAGTGGAATGTGCAAAGAACTAGAATTGGAAACTAAAAAGGGAACATTTCGCTAATCCACAACATAAACAGTCTTTCAAGTATCCTGAAAAACCTGCAACCAGGAGAAGATAAAGTAGATGAACAGGATCTTCTAAGAATCAAATCGCTATGCACATCCAAAAACTTCTCCAACAG
>NW_006403860.1:0-3480 GCF_000299155.1 Elephantulus edwardii
GGGGGCCTCCGAGCTGGAGGGGACCACGCAGCCACCGCCGCCTGGGCTGCAGCCGCACCCGAAGCCCGGCGGCTACGCGGGGCCGGACGGACATTGTGAGAGTGCGCGGGGCGGGGGCCGGGGACTCGGTCCGCAGAGGCGGAAGAGGGGGTCTCGCGGATTTGACAGGATCTCGGGGTGACGGGAGCGGAGATCTGGGCATTCGACGCGAGAGATAGCCGAAGTGCGGGACCGTCGGCTTTGGCGATTAGAAGGGGCCGCGGTCTAGCGGATTCTAGAGTCTGGGAGACCGGAAACTGCGGTGTCTGGTGTCAAGAGTCTCAGAGTAAAAGAGGGTCTGATAGGTGGGGGCTGGAGAGGAAAATGGGGGACCACCGAGTTCGGAGCAGGGTAGGCTCAGGATGTGGGTTGGGAATGAGGGAAAGATCCCGTTATGTGGGCCTGGAAGAGTGTGGAGGGTGGAGGTTCCTGGAGTTGGGATCTTGGGGAATCCTCTTACCGACGCTGGGCTGGGGTGGAGAGGGGCTTCCTCGTGGCTGTCATTGAGGAGAGGCTGATGCTCTGGGGACTGCGAGGAGACCAGGCGGGGTCCGAGGAAGGGGATCCTCGTCTCTGAGGGTGGTCTTGGTGACTTTTGAAATCCAGAGTTGGGAGAGCAACCTTGAGGCAAGGCATTTTGACACTTGGTGCTAGAAGACTGGGGACCTTGAGGCTGCCTGCAGGGGAACCTTGGTGACTGGCCGGTGGGGAAGGAAGGATATGCCAGGAGACCTGGGGATCTAGAGGTTCCCAAGCTCAGTGGCGCTGTAGAGATGAACAAGGAGTGGGGTTGTGGCAGGTAACAGTTGGTGGAGTTTGAAGTCAGTGGAAGACGGGCCCTTGTCCAGCACAGGACAGCAACTATAGTTGCCAGCTTAGCAGCTATGTGTGGGTGGAGAAACACGTAGGCCATGGAAAGGAGAAGGAAAACCTGTTGACTGGAGGGAGTAGGGGATCATCTCTGAGGATTGGAAGTGTTTCTGTGTTTGAGCACTTATTTCCGAGAGAGGGTACTTGGGTCCAGCCAGGACTGAGTGACTGTGGGCATGGGAGGGGACAGGGCAGATCCTGATACCCAGGGCTAGGGTTATCTGGTGTGAGAGGAGCTGAATGTGGGTTTCTAAGACAGCTGCTTTATGGCAAGATCAGAGGATAGGGAGTTAGAGATTTGTGGGGTTTCTTTGAAGTTAGGATTTGAGGCTAAAGGAATAAAGGGAGAAAAAACTGATGGTGGAAGAAGTTAGATTTCAGCTTGACACTGGATGTTTATTTGTTCATAAGAATTGGAACTTCGTGGAGTAGAGGAGGTGGGGGAAGTGCTGGGGGTTGCCCTGAACCCAGAGGGCATCACAGAAAAAAAGGAGAGACGTGGTATGTGAGTGAATGCCTAGGAAGAATGGTCCGTACACAGTCCTGACCAAATGTCTGGCCAGGGGGTATGAGGTTCATTATTTCTGAACACAGTCTAGATTCAAATAAATTTGACTCCATGACCTGGGCAAGCCACTTCATCCTGGTGAGTCCTGGTTTCTTCTGCTTAAAAGAAAGGTACTAATAGTACCCCATCAGGACTGTTGGGAATGAATTGCGTTTGTTGTTATGTGCCAGTGAGTCAGAACCGACTAATAGCTGACATTCCAGCCAGTTTTTCAGAGACAGTAAATCACACGAGAGAGTGCTCATCCTTCTGCAGAGTGCTGGTGGATTCAAACTGTGTACCTTTGTGTACAGCTTCTTACTAGTAGGCCCCCAGAACCCCACAGAAATTTCATCTATGGGATGCTGAGTACTGGACTTTCCTGCTTTTAAAGAGGAAAAGGATCCCAGAATCATACCTTCTCCTGGTCAGGCTACCCCTGAGCACAGGAGGGGTTCTTGGGAAGAGACACAAGCTTTTAGGGATAAAAGCATTATATACTTGCAGCCTGGAAAAAGTAGAATGGTTTGAAAGGGCCCCTTGTGTTCCACGTAAGGAGATTTTATTTCTTCTCTTCCTAACAGCCAAATCCTCTGAGTCCCCTTCCTGTTCCCCAAAACCCTTTCTTAAGAGTTAGTAAACAAACCTATAGTAAACTATGGAATTTAGGACTTTCCTTCCTTTGGGCTGCATCTGGTTTGGGCCCTAGTGCATTTGTCCCCTGTGGAAGGATCTAGTCAGTAACTACCTGGATCCTTCCCCAAGATTCGGCCTTCTTATTCCTGGAGCAGGCATCAGCAGGGCCCTAGAGGCACCTGGCAGAGAACTGGACCCTGGGGTACACAGCCTGATACTGTCTCACCTAGGATTCTAAAGTATTCTCTGGGTTTTCAAGAAAGAGTCTCCTCCCTTAGGGAGGTTCTGATTTAGTCCTTCTCCTGGGCTTTTCACTTGCTGATTCAAATCCCAGGAATATTCTTCATCCTCATTACCAAGCTATCTCAGGCCCTTTTATTCTCTCTGTGAATTTCTCTAACACCCAATCCTTCCTCATACTCTATGACACTATCATAACTTATGATTTATTTCTTAATATTTCTTTAATATGTGATGTGATTATCTTACTAAATTGAAGCCTTCATTAGGGCAGGATTCCAGCTCAGCTTATTAGCCATATTCCAAGGTCTAGTGTCTAGTTTATGATCTCCTTCAAAGAGTAGGGTCATTTTTACCACCCTTCCACTGAGCTCTGGACACTAAAGTCTCCTTCCCATAATCTTTCCATTTTAATTACAAATCGTATAGGATTTAATCTTAATAAGTATGAAGGTATATATGATCCCTCTTTTCATAACACCTTTTTCCTTTCTATTCAATTTACCTTTCGTCAACTGAGTATGGTTACCCTTACCTTTGGCAACTACTGCAGGTCAGAAAAGATTATTAAAGAGAGTTGGTGATACAGGAAGAACAATGAATGAGGTTGAGGAGAGGACTGGTTTGTACTACAGCCTTTAAAGTTGTGTCCTGAAGGTAGATCTGTGAACATTTTATAGAAAAACTTGTTTGGTGGTTCTTAACACTGTGTTCCATGGAGCCCCAAGTAACCTCCATCCAGGGTGGGGACTTTGTGTAGACTTAAAACTGGAACCCTCTCCTAATCCTCTCATATATCTTTGATTCACCACAGTAGTCCGTTTTCTCTGTCAAGGTACAACTCTGTCTCAGGTAGTATCTGCAACGTTTTTGAATGGAAGGAACATATTGTAGTCACAAGCTGACCAGCTACGATTTCCACATGAAGGTAGTATTAGTATAGCAGACTCACTAACCAAGTGGGAATGACATGAAAGAAGCCATCTCTGTTCCCAGGGTCATCTGAGAGAAAGAAACTCATTTCTAACTGTTTGTTTGTTGGTTTGTTTTAAGATGTCATGGACAATATTACCAGGCAGAACCAATTCTATGAGAGCCAAGTCATCAAACAAGAGAACGAGGCTGGCTATGACAGAAGACCACTGGAA
>NW_006403861.1:0-3443 GCF_000299155.1 Elephantulus edwardii
GCTGCTGTACATAGAGTCGCAATACATTGCAGGCAACTCAATGGCACATGACAACAATATACTATGACAGGTTTGGAAGCAAGAGTGGCATCCACTTCCTAAATAACATGCTTCTGGAAACTCTATGAACTTTGATAAATGTTGATAGTTGTAGAGGGGCCTCAGGCCTTTTGTTCATAGGGTCGCTATGAGTCATCCTCAACTCAAAGGTCATCAACAACAGCGTATGAATAAAACATACTGTAAATGTATTATCACATGAAAAATCAAAAATATTTAACAAATTAAAAAAGAGAGACTTAGAGCATTAATCTTTTGGGAAACAAAAGTAAAGGCATAATGATACTAAAATATACATAGTTGTTTTTAGGGGCCATCAATTCTACTATAACTCGTAGTGACCATAACAGTGAGCTGCAGTCCTAGTTCTGGACCTTGCCCTATCCTTATGCCATCTTTATCATCTCTGATATGCTTGAGCCTATTACAAGAGCCACAATGTCAATCCATCTTGTTGAGGTCCTTCCTCTCATTCTCTGACCCTCCACCATCATCATCATCATCCCAACATCAATGTTGTTTCCAGGGATTGGCCCCTACTGAGAGCATGGCCAAAGTATGTGAGACAATCTCACCATCTTTGTCTCTGAGGAGCATCCTGACTGCCCTTCCTCAAAGCCAGACTTGTTTGTTCTTTTGACGATTCATGAGATATTCAGCATTCTTCACCAACACCACAGCTCAAAGCTATCGATTTTTCTATTGCCATGCTTCTTCATTATCCAACTTTCAGATGCGTATCAAGTTAAATGAACATACCATGGCTTGTATCAGATACAACTTAGTTTTTAAACTGGCTTTCTCTTTAACACTTCCCAGAGATCTGTGACAGCAGATATTCCTAGTCTGTGGATTTCTTGACTGTTGTTACTGTCGGGGATGACTGTGGTTTCAAGTGAGAATAAATCATTGACAACTTCAATCTTTTCCCTATCATTTTGTGCATTGGTCCAGCGGTAAGGATTTGTGTTTTCTTAAAGTTGAACTGAAATCTATATTGAAGGTGATAGTCTTTGATTCCCCACAGCAAGTGTTTCAAATCCTCTTCACTTTAAGCAAGCAAGGTGGTTGTCATCTGCATATTGCTGATTGTTGGTGAATCTTCTTCCAATAAACACGTACACAATAGAATGTCTAAGATGAAAAAGATTTGTCATACTGTGTCAATGAGATTTTACAGCAACTGGAAAATCATTGTTTTTGGCAGAAATGTAGAACTAAATAAAAGTTTGAAATGTTTTCCTTCTTGTTGTTTTTATGTGTCGTTGAGTCACCTGTGACTTGTAGCAACTCTTTGTATAACCCTGAACTCTGCTCTGTCTTGAGCCAATTTTATTGTCTCTGAAACACCTGCATCTATTACCCCAATCACTGAGTCAATTCATCTTATCCACTGTTTTCCTCTGTTATGCTATTTCCACCTTTGCAAGCATGATATCTTTCTCCAAGGACTGATCCCTTCATTCATCATACCCAAACTATGTCAGATGGAATTTCAAATCCTTGCTTCCAAGGAGTAGCCTGGTTTCATTTTCTCCAGGACAAATCTGTTTGTTCTCTTAGTAGTACTTAGTATGTTCAGTACTTTTCTCCAGTACCACAACTAAAAGACATCCATCCTTCTTCTATCATCATTAGTCATTTTCCAGCTCTCTGATGCATAGCAAATAATTATGAAGTCCATTTCCTAGATCAGATGCACTTTAGTCTTTGGAATATCATTGCTTCTTAGTATTCTGGAAAGGTTCCTGAGAGCAGATTTTCCCAGTACAATTTATCTTTTCATTTCCTGACTGCTGGTGGCAAGAGTGTTGACTGTGGAGACAAGCAAGTTGAAGGTGTTAACAACCTCAATCTCTTCTCCATCTATCATGGTGCTGCCAATTGATTCATTGATGAGAATCTTTGTCTTCTTGATGTTGAAGACTATAGACTTTGACCTTCTTCAACAAGCACTTCAGGTCCTCCTCAGTTTCAGAAAATAAGATTGCATCATATGCAAAATGAAGATTGTTGATGAATCTTCGTCCAATTCTGATACCACATTATTCCTCATAGATCCCGTCTTTCCAAATGATATGTTCAATGTATAGATTGAAAAGATATGGAGGGAGATAGGATGCATCCCTGGTATGAGCCTGTCTTGATTCTGAACCATGTAGTATTTCTTTCTCTGTTCTCACAACTGCCTCCTGGTCCAAGTATAGGTTTTGCATAAGCACAGGTGTCATTTCCATTCTTCTCAGAGTTAGCCACAATTTGTGTGATCCACACAATCAAATGCCTTTGCATAGCCAATGAAACACAGATAGACATTCCTCTGGTACGCTCACTTTCATTAAAGAGCCATCTAACATATAAACATATAATATACCTAGTGTCATGACCTTTTCTAAACCCAGTTTGCACATCTAGGACTGTTGATGTGCTGTTTCAGCCATATTTGGATAATTTTCAGTAGAATCTTGCTTACATGTGATATTAACGATATTGTGTAATAATTTCCACACTCTATCAGATCATTTTTTTTATGAAGTGGAACAAATATTGATCTGTTCCAGTCACTTGGACAGGTGATTCTTCTCAGGTTTCTTGGCACAACCTGATAAGCACATTCAAGACAGCATCTATTTATTGAAATATGTCAATTGGTATGCCCTCAAGTCTGAGGGCCTTTCCCCCGCAAGTCCTTCAGAGCAGCTTGAACTTACTCCTTTATCATCATAGCCTTTTAATCATATGTTGTTTCATGAATTTTTTTTTTCCATGTCAGCCAATTCTTTTTTGTATAGTGACTCAGTGTACTCCTTCCATCTTCTTTTAATACTTCCTGGGTCATTCAACATTCTTCCCACAGCATCTTTAAGTATTGTAACTTGAGGTACCCACACTTTATGACCTTATAATTCCATTCCTTTGTATTCATCAAATAATTGAAAATATATGACAATCACAAATAAAATTCATCACATTTTCATTCATAATACTTACAAACTAGGAATTAATGAAAAGTGACTCATGAACAAGCTAAAGACTAAAGAAATTTTGTGATAGTCATACAATGAAATACTTTTAAGAATAAAAATGAATAAATTACTAATATATCTGACATCACAAGTTAATTTTAAAATCATGCTGTGGGAGAAAATAGCATGTTTTTAAAGAATATTTAATACATATGTATTCCAATTATATTCAATATTGTTGTTGTTGTTGTTATGTGCCTTCGAGTTGTTTCTGACTCATAGCGAACCTACGCACAAGAGCCCTAAACCCTGCTCTATCCTGCGCCAACCACACTGCCTCTGACACACCCATCCCGATTACCCACTCACTGAATCGATCCATCTCATAGAGGGTCTTCCCCTCCTGCGCTGTCCCTC
>NW_006403862.1:0-3431 GCF_000299155.1 Elephantulus edwardii
AAAAAAAATAAAAAAAAATTAAAAAAAACAGAAGAAACTGAGCATGTTATAAAAAGACTTCCCCAAAATTAAAATTCCTGGACCAGAAAGCATCACAGCTGGATTCTATTCAACCTTCAGAGAAGATTTATCACCAATTCTAAGTACATTACTGGAAAAAAAAAAAAGAAAAACAAGGATCATTCCCAAAGACATTCTACGAAGCCTCATACGGAAACCAGGCAAAGATATTACCAAAAAAAAGAAAACTAAAGACCAATCTCTGTCATGAACAGACATGGAAAATTCCTTAACAAAATCATAGCCAATAGAATCCAAAAGCACATTAAAAAAAAATTCATTATGACCAACTGGGTACGATTCATAACAGATATGAAAGGACGGTTCAATATAACAATCAACATAATTCACCATATTAACAAAGCAAGTAACATGAACAATATAATCTTCAAAATTAATGCTAAAAAAAGGCATTTGATAAAATCCAACACCCTTTCATAATTAAGATGCTTAACAAAATAGAAATAGAAAGTAACTACCAAAACATAGTGAAAAATATATCTGCAAAACCAAGAGCCAATACTATTCTGAACAGAGAAAGACAAAGCATTTTCCGTGTGAACATGGACCAGACAAGGATGTCAACCATCACTACTTTTAGTCACTGTTGTATTTTAAGTACTTCTTAGGTAAATACAACAAAAGAAGAAAATAAAAGGCATCCAGAATGGCAAAGAGACAGTTAAAAAATGTCATTAAATGTGGATGATATCATAGTGCACACAGAAAACCCCAAGGACCAACAAAAAAACTGTTAGAGCTAGTGGAACAGTTTGGCAGGGTTACAGTGTACTAGACCAAGATCCAAAAATCAGTGGGATTCTTCTATATTAACAAACAAAACCAAAAGCAAATCACAGAAAAGGAAACTAAGAAAGCAATAAGATATACAATAGTCAACCACATACTGAGATATTTAGTTAGGGGTGAACCTAACGAGAGAGACAAAAGTCCTGTACAAAGAAAACTACACAACATTTCTGTGAAACAAAATAAAAGACCTAAATAAATGGAAAAATGTTCCCTGTTCACAGAAAGACTCAGTACTGTGAAAATGACAATCCAACCAAAAGCAATCTACATCTTCAATGCAATCCCCAAATGCCATATTCATTTTTAAGGAGACTGAAAGGAAAATTGTCACGTTTATTTGGAGAGGAAAGAGACCCCCAAACAGGCAAAGCACATTAGGGGGAAAAAACCAAAAAACAAACACAACTGGGAGGTACAGAACTCCCCAACCTCAAAACCTACTACACTCTACAACCAGGAGAGGATAAAAGAGATGAATGAGACTTAAGAATGAAATCCCCATGCACATCCAAAAACTTCTCAAACAGGGTAAAAAGTGAACCCAAAGACCGGGAAAAAATATTTGGTAATGTCATACCTGACAAGGGACTTATATCTAGAATTTATAAAATACTCAAGCACCACAACAAGATAAAATTAAATAACCCAACTGGAAAATGGGCACAGGATATGAACAGACACTTCACCAAAGAAGACATTCAGATGGCACAAAAACACAGGAAGAAATGTTCAAAATCCTTAGCTCTAAGAGAGATGCAAATCGAAACAACTATGAGGTATCATCTCACCACAGTAAGCATACCAAAATTTAACAGAACAGCAAACATCAAATGCTGGCAAGGTTGTGGAGAAACAGTTTCTTCACTGTTGGTGGAAGTATAAAATGCTGCAACCACTATGGAAGGCTGTATGACACTTTCTGAAAAAGGTACAAATAGAAATACCATTTGCCCCAACATTTCCACTACTGGGAATTTACCCTATAGAAATCATAACTACTACCCAAGCAGATATATGCACACCCATATTTATTGTGGCTTTGTTTGCAATAGCAAAGAGCTGCAAACAACCCAAGTGTGCATCAGCAAAGAAAAGGATAGAGAAGCTCTGGTATATTTACACAGTGGAATACTATACAGCATTGAAAAACAAGTAACTCATGAAATATTATACAAAATGGGTGACCTGGGAGGATATTATGCTGAGTGGAATATCTCAGTCACAAAAGGACAAATACTGCATAGTGCCATTGTTGTAAAACGGGATTGACATCAGGGTTGAGAGAAGAGAGAAAAAGAGGGGAGGGATGAAACAGATGAGGGAGAGAACTGTTTAAAAGGGACATATGAATGGGTATTCCTGTTATTACAGAAGTCCTGAGTGAAGGCTGCATAGCGGCGGGGATGTGGCGGGAGGGGACTGCATGACAATGAAAGAGTTTTGCTTTTCAAGGAGAGGACTGAATTGGGGGGATGGGGTGGATAGGGAGAAAAGTGCAACAATGAATGACTTGAAAATCCTAAGTCTCTGTAAACTTTCATTAAAATTAATTAAAGAAAAAAAAGAAACAAAACAAACCACCAACCGACAACAACAAAACCAAACCTCATACACAGCAGTAATAACCAAAACAGCATGGTACTGGAACAAAGACAGGCACCAATGGAACTGAATAAACATCACAGTAATTAATCCATTTATTTATGGTCAGTTCTTTCAGCTTAAGAAATGCCAAAGAGAGTTTGGCCCTTTTGATTTTCAGACTCCAGCTCTTTGCACATTCCATTATAAGGATTTGCTTTGTCTTCCCATGCTGCCCTTTGAAATCTTCTGTTCAGCTCCTTAATTTCTTGATTACTTCCTTTGATTTGGCTTCCAGGTGCTCTAGCACAATATTCGGAGTCTAGTCAGACATCCATCTTTGAATTTATTTACACAGGGTTTTCGAAGGTCTGGGTTTTTTTTTGTTTGTTTGTTTGTGTTTGTTTTTTTTAAGTGAATGGCCAATCCTTTTTCCTAGTCAGTCTTAACAAGATTCTCAAATTTACAAAAGTATCTGACAGCACATCAACAGAAAACTGCAAGATGTGCAGGCTAGGTTTAGAAGAGGCTTTGGTACTAGGGATATTGGCTATGCAAAGGAATTTGGCTGTGTGGATCACAACAAACTGTGGCTGACTCTGAGAAGACTGGAAATCTCAACAATTGATTGTGCTTATGCAAAACCTATATTTGGTCATGGCAGCAGTAATTAAGAACAGAGAAAGGAAACACTAAATGGTTCAAAATCAGGAAGGGTATATGCCAGGGATGTGTTCTATCTCCATACCTTTTTAGTCTATATATGAAACAGATCATCTGGGAAGTTTGGCTCTATGAGGAAGAATGTGTAATCAGAACAATTTTTGTTATTGAGATGACACAACCCTGGTATAACTGACACTGGGGAGGATCTGAAGCACTTGCTGAAGAACGTCAATGGACTGAAGCGCAACATCAAGAAAACAAAGGTTCTCACTACTGGGCCGATTGGCAGCATCATGGTTGTTGTTGTTGTT
>NW_006403863.1:0-3479 GCF_000299155.1 Elephantulus edwardii
TTACGTGGCCAGCCGAGCAGAATCACCACCTTGAGCCCCATGGGCTCAGGAGCAGCCCTGTCAGAGGATCCCCCCGCCCAAGTTCTGCCCTCCACCTCACAGGTGAGTCTGCCTGGGAGGACTGCAGGCTCCAAAACGGGAGTTTGGGGATCACTGATCAGATGGGCTGCTGATGCACTGGAATTATGCACTGGATTTAGCATGTTCAGATCTATACTCGAGACTTTGTAGTTCCATAACTGAGCATGTCTTAGATGAGTCTCCTTTTCTGAAATGTTGCCTGGATTGTTGTAAGGATTAAATAGGGTTTACAGGGGTGCCTCATATTCACCATTTTTACTTACATTCATTCTCTGTTTCCTTATTTGGGAGTTACAGTTAAATGTTAGTTGGCTAATACTGTTTCTTGGAGCAGAAGCTTTGTACCTTCTCAGGACTTTACGTAGAGTGCTATGTTTTGCAGACACAGCAGGTGTTATAGCTCCTACTAAGGAGGTTACCATCAATTTCTCCTAGGTAAATTGGATTTTAGTTGTGTCCTTTTCAAACAAAATGACTCTAATCTAAATGATGATCTGAGGAGCCAACCCAAAGATAGGAGGTGAATGAAACATAATTTACCATTGAAAATGCTTCTCTCAGCCTCACTGTCTGAGCCTCGGCCTCCCTGCATGGGTGGTGCTGTCAGGCTGCAGGCCTGGCCCTGGCATCCCTCCAGGCCATCCCAGGAGCCTTCCCGCCCCTTTACTGTAGGAAAATACTGTCCACAGATTGTCCATGATGCTCGTAGCTGCCCCTCCCACCTGTCTGCAGAGGGTAATTTTTAAACATCTTTCATTTATTACTCATATAATGCCTACATTAAAGAAGTATATGATTTGGAAAGCAAAAAATTACCCTAAGACCACCCGTAGAGAGGATTATTTTTTTTTTAAGAAAACCAAATTGAGTCAATTCCAACTTGTAGAGTTCTGCCCTAGCATTCCCAAAGCTGTCATTTTCACAGGTATGTGTTGTCACAACTTTGTCCTGAGGAACTTGTACTGCCAGCCTTTGGGTTTACAGCCCAGCACATAACCACTGCACTACCAGTGCTGCTTTCCAGACAGAAGAGCTACTGTTAATAGCTTGATAGCTGTGTTCCATTTCTACAAAAGTGGCATAGTGGATTATAGGACTGTTTTGTAACTGACCTTCATGTATAAATGTCAGCACCATTCCCTGGCAATACACCAGAGGTATGGCTGCTTTGTGTCTCACTGTGAAGATATGCAAAAGTCATTTAATTACTCTCCAGTCAAGTAGAATTAGGGATATTTAGGTTGCGGTGGTGTGTACCATCAAGTTGGAATTCTTACTGACTCTCAAGTAAGTTGTTAGGGGCTCTAATTCATATGGGAGGATTGTCCCCCTTTCCCCAGAGGAGCGGTTTGTGAATTTGAACCACTTGCCTTTGGGCTGGCAGCACAACTTCCTACTGTTCGAGCACCAGAGTTTCCTGATGTTTCAGTTGAGTCAGTGTTACTGGTTTTTGATACTGTAAATAATGCTACAGGATTCACAGTTCTCACACCTCTGGCAACCTTCCTGTGAGCTAGAAAGCAATATGTACACCTAACGCCGATGTGACCCTTGGAGTCTGGCTGCTGTGGACTGATTAGCCTTCAGAAGGCTTCCGTGGGAGAAGAGATTGAAGTCACAGCGCCTGTAAGTCAAGGACTATCTTCAGCCACCACAAACTGGGAAGGCGAGCAGACAACCTGCCCTCAAACCTTCGGAGGGCATGGACCTTGCTGGCACTTTGGTCTGTGAGCTCTAACCCCCAAAGTGGAAGAAAATAAACTTAGAGTTTAGGGCGGGGGGGCGAAAAGAGAAAGCTTTAGCAGCTTGTAATTCAAGTCACAGTATGAATACCTGGCGTTTTTATACTTTTGTTCTAAAAATCATTCTTTTAAAATACCATTTCATTTTATTTCCCTTGTTGTGTACCATTGTTGAATCAGATCTGACAGGCACAGAAGGAGATTACCTCTCCTCCAGCAGAGCATCTTGTGGATTAGAACTGTGTCTTTTAAAATAATATTAATCTGATTGATAAAAGTGAAATTTTGCTTTAAAGCCTGTTTTCCTAGTTATTAATCAGATTATATACTTTTAGAAGTTTCTTGTCATAGTCTATAGTTAGTTGAATTATGGTACTCATATGCAGCTATTAATCCTTTGTTATAGAAACTGCATATACTATATTTCATCCACTTTTTCCCTTCTGTTCTTTTTACTTCTGTTTAAATATTAAATGCTTTTTAAAATGTCTGGATGATTTTATCATAATAGAATTTTTATGTAGTTAAATCTCACATCTTTTCGTTTATGACTCTAGAGTTGAAGGACCTAACTATTGATGAGTTCTTCATTCCTTGAAACCCATTTTTATCACATTCTACCTAGATTACTCTGAGGGAACTCTTTGATTGTGTGGTCTGTAGGGAGTTGTGTTGCTAACCATCGGTGGCACCTCTCTGGCAGTTCAAATCCACTGTGGTCCCTGCAGGGGTACACATGAAGCCGGGAGGATGGACAATTTCCTCTCAGCTCTGAAAACCCGCTGGAGGGTTGCCTATGAGTTGATAACTGACTCAATGAAGTGCGCTTGAGATTACAGTATAAATAAATACTGGGGCTATTCTCTCAATTTGGACAATTGTTACCGTGTGCATAGCTATGCCTTTGGGAGATGAATCTTTTCAGGTTCTAAATACTAAGCCTGCCATTTTCCCCTCCCTACCATCTCCCCTCCTTTACAAAAGTCCTAGAGTCCTCTCTCACTGGGGTTTTTGAGGCTAAAATCTAGGAAAGTGGGCTAACACTTGCCTTGATGGAAGGGATCCTCTTTTCTTCATTGTTCTCTTCCTAATCTGTAGAACTGCCTTGCCCCAGATGAAACCTCAGACACGTGCATCATTAACACTAGTTGCTCTAGCAGAAAATAGACCTTCCAATTCTGTCACTCTGCTAACAATTCACCACTTTCCTTTTCCCTTCTTGTCCTTAAGTATAAAAGCTCAGCACATGTATAAGGTGTTTCATCCTCACAAGGAGCCCATGAAATAAATGCAGTCATTTACCTTTTACAGATGAGAAAAAGGAGCCTCAGAGAACATACCTAAAAGGTGGTGGGAATGGGTCTCTGACTGCAAAATCTGTTCCTTGGCTGCTGAAAGATGCCTTTTTGCAACAGCCTTCTCCCTGTTGAGACTTGTTTTTGCATGGTTAGGTCAGAAGGTCTGATTGTGCTAAGCTGGCAAAGCTCTGACCCTTATCCTGTGACTTCTCCTGCCACAGCGCCTGCCTCCAGGACCCTGAATGAAGATGCCGTGGGATCCATCTCTGCCAAGTCAGTGCTGGCTGCCTCGTGGGTGCTGTTGGTGTGGGTACCGTCTGCCAAACTGTCTGCCGTCTGAAATCCAGACAGTCATTCT
>NW_006403864.1:0-736 GCF_000299155.1 Elephantulus edwardii
ATTGAAATTTATTTTATCAGAGATTAATATCGCTACTCCTGCTTTTTTCTGGTTGCCATTTGCCTCTTCCCCCCCTTCCCCAATCCTTTTCTTTTTGGTCTTTCTTTACCTTCATTTTTCAGGTGTGTCTCTTGTAGACAACATATTGATAGATTTTATTTTTTTATCCAATTTGATACTCTTTTCCTCTTCAGTGGTGTATTTAAACAATTCATATTCAGTGTGATTATTAGAAGATAATATTTTATTGCTACCATTTGGTTGAGCTCTTTCTGGTATTGTTGCTAGTTACATTTGTCCATCCTGCTTTCTGTGGCACCTCTGTAAGAAAGACATCTCTCAATGTTTCCTGTAATGCTGGTCTTGTTTTTACAAATTCCCTTGGGATCTGTTTTTCTGGGAATATCTTGCTCTCTCCTTCATATTTGATGTACAATTTTGATGGATACAGTATTCTTGGTTGAAATTTGTGTTCTTTGAGTGTTCGATATATGCCATCCCACTGTCTTCTTGCCCTCATGGTTTCTGCTGAGAAATCGGCACTTAATCTTATTTACTCTCCCTTATAGGCTACTCTTGTTTCTCCCTCACCACTTTTAGAATTCTCTCCTTATCTTTGGTTTTGGCAAATTTGAATAGGATATGCCTTTGTGTTTTTCTTTTGGGGTCAATTCTATATGGTGTTATGTTATCTCAGCTTCCTGAATATATATTCTCTAATTCTTCATTATGCCTG
>NW_006403864.1:2581-3413 GCF_000299155.1 Elephantulus edwardii
GTTACAATGTGCTATTGAGTTGGAGCTGACTCATAGCTGACCCTCTCACAGGTTTTCAGAGACAATAAATCACAAAGAAAGAGATTGTCTATCTTTCTTTTATGAAGCAGCTAATGGATTCAAACCACAAGCCTTTGGTATTGCAGTGCAGCTTTCTTACCATGAGAGCTCTCTCTCTCCCTCTCCATACATACATACATGAATATACATACAAATATATAAACACATACATATATGTATATACACACATGTTTACATGTGTTATTGTTATGTGTTATTGAGTCACCTGAGACTCACAGTGACCTTAAGTACAATAGCTCTGAACTCTGCCCTAACTTGAGCCAATTTCATGGTCTCCTACACACCTACCATAATTACACCAGTTACTGAGTCAATCCATCTCACCCAGGATCTTCCTCTCTTGCACTGACACCTTCACCCTTCCAAGCATGATGTCCTTCTCTAAGGACTATTCCCTCCTGGCAGCATGCCCAAAGTATGTGAGCCAGAGCTTCAAAATCCTTGCCTCCAAGTAACACCTTGTTTTCTCCCTCCCCAGTACTGACCTGTTGCTCCCATAACAGCCCATGGTATGTTTAATACTCTTCTCCAACACCACCATTCAAAGGCATCAATTGTTCTTCTGTAATCCTTAATCATTGTCCACTTCTCTGATGCATAGTAATTAACTGCAAAGATGGCCAGGATCAGACGCAGTAGACTGACTGACATCATTGCTCTTCATTACTCTGGAGAGTTCCCTGATGGCAGATTTTCCCAGTGCAATTTGTCTTTTGTTTTCCTGACTGTTGGTGCCAAGAGTGTTGATTGT
>NW_006403865.1:0-3477 GCF_000299155.1 Elephantulus edwardii
AGATTCATCTTAGAGAAGATTAAACCAAGCTACTCCTTGGAGGCAAGGATTCTGGGGCTTCGTCTGACATACTTTGGACATGTTGCCAGGAGGGACAGGTCCTTGGAGAGGGACATCATGCTTGGGAGGATGGAGGGGCAGCACATGAGAGGGGAAGACCCTCTATGAGATGGATTGATTCGGTGACTGGGGCAATCGGGATGAGTGTGTCAGAGGCAGTGCGGTTGGCGCAGGGTTTAGGGCTGTTGTGCATAGGGTCGCTATGAGTCGTAAACGACTCGATGGCACATAAAAACAACAAGAACAATTGGTATAAACTCTCAATAATCTTCACTCACTTTACAAACATGGTTGATAATTTTTTTGGTTAAGGATATGTTTGCAAAAAATTTATAGCTTGGTAGTATGTTGTTGTTGTTGTTATGTGCCGTCAAGTTGCCTGTGACTCATAGCGACCCTGTGTGCAACAGCCCTAAACTCTGCTGTGTCCTGTGCCAATGGCAGTGTCTCTGATACACCCATCCCGATTTCACCAGTCACTGAATCAATCCACCTCATAGAGGGCCTGCCACTCCTGCACTGTCCCTCCACCTTCCAAGTATGATGTCCCGCTCCAAGGACCGGGTTCCTCATTACAACATGTCAAAAGTATGTCAGACGAAATCTCAGAATCCTTGCCTCCAAGGAGCAGTCTGGTTTGGTTAAACCAAACCTTTCCAGGTTAAACCAAATCCTTTCCAGGATGAATCTGTTTGTTTTCCTAGTATTCCATAGTACCCTCAACATTCTTTTGCAGCACCACAACACAAAGGCATCAATTCTCCTTCTATACTCCCTAGTCATTGTCCAACTCTCTGATGTTAACAAGTGATTGCAAAGACCTGGCCTGTATCAGACGCACGTTGGTCTCCAGAGGGACACCAAGAAGTATAGATTTTTTTCCCTTCTTGTGTGCTGTCAAGATTGTCCCTTCTTCTCCAGTGGAGCATCTGGTGGATTCAAACTGCGTGCCTTCTGGATTGCAGCTCAGCTTCATACCACTAGTTCACCAGAGCTCCCAAAGAATTTTTCTTTTTATTTTAGTCTTTATATTTGAAGGTTATTATGGTGTTTAAATGGTTTTCCTAGCCATTGATATATATTTTTACACTGTCATATGAATGAGCAGTAACATGCAAATAGTCTATCTATCTAAATGGGGTTTAACTAGTTTTGCCACTAAACTGAGCTCAACACCAGCAAAGAAGCAGCAGAGAATGCAGACTGTACATTGTTTGGACCAAAAATTCCTGTACCACTCAGGCTGGCCCTACAGCAGCAGAGGCCGCAGCTAAAGCTGTAGTCACAGCAGAGAAACAGATACCTGACATGAAACAGAGCAAATATGGAAAAGCGCATGGAACTAGAGCTAGGAGTCATAGCCTAAATCAATGACCTGTGGAGGAGAGCAGTAATTGGTAGTACTAAGAAAGCCCAAGTCTGAAGGCTGAGGAGCCTGTAAGAATGTTTCAGCAGCTGCCCTAACTGAGGAAATGTACCAACTTGATTTATAGCTTTTTGCATTCCCTAATAAATATCATAACTATGAATATGATTCTGCATGCTCTGTGAGCTCTTGTAACAAATTTCAGACCCTGTGGAGATTTAAGGGTGGTGTTGGAATTAGTAGAAAGAGGTGCAGGAGGACAGGGCAGGGGGGTGGGGGGGGAAACGCCTCGCCTCATGGGAATTTGTTTTGTATTGTGGATTTGATTACTGGGGAAATTTCCTCCTGTGGATTTACTAGAGCTGTGATAATGCTGTTCCCATGTTGCCCTTGCTCTTTTCACATTTGGTGTCAGGAGTGGAATTGGGCACAATGGCTCTAGATGTGTGGTATTCTAAAGGAATAAAAAGTTAAGGGCTGGGGAAATACAGTCAAAGTGACTAGCTTTGCTGCTTTAAGATGGAAAGAAAAGTTAAGAAGCTGTTTTGGCCCGAGGCAAAGGACAGAGCCTGACACCATATGCATATGAATTATATCAATAAAAGGTAGAGAATGAAGTTGAATTCATGGTAATATCTTTAAAGGTTTATGTGTTAAGGTTTTTGCTGATTTAACTCTATAAATGTTGCTTTCTGTATCTTGCATAACTAATGTTAGGGCATATTGTAAATGATTAAGGTTTTTTTTATTTAACTTTATAGATAGTGCTATTTCTTACGTTTCTTCCATGTAGTAATGTTAAGATATATTGGAAAAATAAATACTAGATGTTTCAATGTTATCAAACATTGTAGATTATGCAAATCTGTATAACTCATAGAGATCCTCACAGATCTGAACCCTGTCCTATCCTGCGCCATCCTCACACATCCTGACATATTAGAGTCCATCATGGCACCTGCCATGTCAATCTGCCTAATCAAGGGTCTTCCTCTCCTTCATTAATCCTCCATCTTTCCAAATATCATGTCCCCTCCTAGCAACATGCCCAAAGTCTGTGAGGCAAAGCCTCAACATGCTTGCCTCCAAAGAGCACTCTGACTGCACGCTGTCCATGACATACTTGTTTGTTCTCTTGGACGTGCTCTTTTCCAACACCACAGCTCAAAGGTATCAATTCTTTTGTCCTCTCTACTCATTGTCCAGCTCTCATATACATAGCAAGTGATAAGAAAGACAGAAGTACATGCACCTTAATCTTCAAACTTGCATCATTATACAACTGGATATGCTAAAAGGATAAATATTCCCTGAAGAAAGCTTATTGAAAGTTATAGAATTTAGTAGAGGACAATGGGGCTTAGTGGAGGGGAAAGATTAAGTCCCACTCAATATTCTAAGATGATTTGCATTTGAATGATTTGTAGACTCACCTTGGACTTTTGATTGAAGATATTTACATTGGAAAAAAAAGATAAGCAGGGGAAGGGCAGAATAAAGACAACTTTCACTTTATTTATTGGAGCAAGACTACTGGCTTGAGTCTGAGGGATGGGAAAGTCGGTGTCTGTGACTGATGTCCATTTGACCCAATTCACCCACAAAGGGCTGAAGATGAGTTGCCCAGGACCTAACTAGATGAAAAGAACATGTTTAATGGTATAAACTAGTATTGATTCCTGAAACCTGATGGCTTGTCTTTTACTGGACTTTGCTTATGAATGCAGATGCTAAAAGTTGAAAATGGAGCCGTAAATTCTTCAGAGAAAGGAACATGCTTATTTCTTCAAAGTACTGGTTTGTGAGAGGTGAACAAAATTGAAAAAAAAAAAAACAAACAACCTATCTAAAATGGGAGTATTAAGGCCTGAGGTATAAATTTGGTGGCTTATATACTTTCACAAATTTGTTGTTGTTGTTATGTGCCGTCGGGTCGCTTGCGACTCATAGCGACCCTGTGTACAACAGCCCTAAACTCCACTCTGTCCTGTGCCAATCGCACTGTCTCTGACACTCCCATCCCAATTATCCCAGTCACTGAATCAATCCAC
>NW_006403866.1:0-1106 GCF_000299155.1 Elephantulus edwardii
ATTGAGTATTATGGTTAGCAAAGAATCCAGAATTTCCAGAATTAAGGTTGCATCGAGAAGTGTACCCGGTGTGTGTGGGGGGGGGGGGCGGGGGGAAATGGGGGAATTGTATACCCATGAAGGAATTTTTTTTTTTTCAAAGAGAGGAGCAAACTGGTGGGGAGGGGTGGGCAGGGTGAAAAGTGCAGCAATGAATGAATGGAAATCCAAAATCTCTAAATGTTTATTAAGATTAATAAAAATGGGAAAAATACACAACAGTTCCATAGCAAGTTGTGTTACTAACCAAAATGCCATGTGTCCTCAGTGGTTTAAATCTCAAATTGGTGCCACTGGACAAAGACAAGCAGTCAGTGTCCTTCCTCAGTAAGATTCAGACTGAGATGTGATGCATGGTTCCTTCTTGTAGGATTTATATAAATGGTCGCATATTCTGTATATCTGTCTAAGAATTATTTTCATTCTGTTTACTTAGTGATTTTAAGTAATGTTGTTTTTTGTTTTGTTTTGGTTTGTCCTTCTTACTTCTTGTTATATCAACTAAAGATAATAGTTCTTGATTTTTTATTCAACTGTCAAGAGAACAAAGTGTAGCTAAGTACTTGTTAGAGAGGAGTATTGTGAAAGTTCATTCTTTGGGCATGTTGTTGGGAGAGAACAGTCCTTGGAAAAAGTCATACTGAGAAAGGTGGAGCATCAGAGAAAGACAGGAAGACTCTCAGAAAGATAGATTGACACAGTGATTGTATCAACAGAATTGATAATATAGAAGATTATGAATATAATGAGGAACAGGGCAAGGCTCAGATCTGTGGTTGATAAAAATCTCTATGAGTTGTCATAGACTTAATGCTGAGTAACAACAACAATAACTCTAACTTCTTATTTTCTCCAGGTATATAATTTATTTTCTAATCCAAAAGTTTAAGTGAAAACTAATATAATTTCACTGTAATAATAGTTGTTGTTGTTGTTGTTATGTGCCGTCGAGTTGCCTGCGACTCATAGCGACCCTATGTACAACCCCCCTAAACTCTGCTCTGTCCTGTGCCAATCGCACTGTCTCTGACACTCCCATCCCAATTATCCCAGTCACTGAATCAATC
>NW_006403866.1:2797-3351 GCF_000299155.1 Elephantulus edwardii
ATTACTATTTTTTATTTTGTCTAAAACTTGAATTAAAATTATGGGAAACAATTTATGAAATAATGATCATATGAATAAAAGTAATAATTTAGACCTCCATAAAAATGTGTATTATTTATCATCAATCAATTGCTAATAGATTAATGTTAAAAAAAATCAAGATCAGATTGACAACATTTTTAAACTGCATGATTTCTAATTATGCAATGTTTAAGCTTTCTTGTTTTCTTGGAAATATCTTGTACACATTTTCATATCTTTAGAATTATTAATTGCATCTTTTTTCTTGTTGACATCAGAAACATTTGTTTATATCATATAACTAATCCCCTCCAGATTCCTAATTATACTACAGAAAATATAAAGTCTCACAGAAATCTTCTCTGAGTTCTCTGATGTCATGTAACACTGTGAACAGTTTCTTTGTACGGTGCATGACTTTAAATGTTGCATGACTTCCATTCTGTTGTTCATATTTTCCACCTTTGATACTAGATTCAGTTTTCACATTCCATTTTTTATGTCATATTAATTTGCTTACAAAGTTCATATGC
>NW_006403867.1:0-1085 GCF_000299155.1 Elephantulus edwardii
TGTTTTACAAACCCTTCCCCAGGTCCACTCCATCATGTAGCCATTACTCTAGACTCCTGTCATGACAGAAATACGTAATCACATATCTCTTTTAAACAGTTTTCTCCCTCCTCTGTTTCAGTGCAGTACACATTACTGAACCCATCTTACTCAGTCTCTCCCCAAACCCAAGGTCAGACCTCTTTCACCGCTTAAAACAAAAAAAAAAGCTGGCCTGAGGGGAACTGTGTGGAAGGCTACCTCTGGGGCCTGGACAACATGATCCACCTCCTTCAGGGGCTGGCCCAGAGCTGACACAACTGCCAACGCTAAAGGTAGCGGATGGTGTCACTTTGGCCAGAGAAGCCCTGAGATGCTGCAGGGAGTGGAGGTTGGCGATGGGGAGCTGACCCTGGGAGAATGTTGTTCTCAAGAGCAGCGTGGAAGGTGTAAAGGGCCTTAGAGAAAAGGAAACCCAGCCCTTTGGTCTGATGGGGGTTGGAAGGCCATGAGGAGGAGTATGACATGAGGAATTCTCATAGCAGAATGAGAACTGGACCCCCCCCAACAAGCCAGGGCCTCTGAGGCGCCCCCCTCAGAGAACAGTTCACATGTCACTGAGACCTGATGCTGAGCCCCACCACAGTGTAACTGGTGTTAATTGGTGGCTCTGAGGCCAGCGACTGAGTTGAGTTCCTCGTTAGAGTAGATGTCATCAATGATGCAGGCACTGCGTCATTCAACTTGGGTAACAGTTCTGCACCGAGTGACCAGCTCTGAGGAGAGTGTGACATCATGAGACCATCTGCAGGTGCTGCCCACAGGCCTGTATGTTGCTGACACCAGTGAGAAGGGCTGGTTCACCACCACCCCACCCTCAAGTGGCTCCCTGCTGGCCTCCTACAGACCAAAACCACAACCACATCTGAGCCTGCGACCGACACTGTGACCAGCCTTGCTCCTTGGTGCCCACATTCAGTCTCGAGGACACCTTCCTGCCGATCCTACCCCTGCTGGCTTTTCTGTCTCTCCTCCTCAGATGCTGCAGTGGCAGGAAGGGGGCTTCAGAAGCAAGGGCGCAGGCTTCTTTCCTGGTTCCCTGCAGT
>NW_006403867.1:1505-3394 GCF_000299155.1 Elephantulus edwardii
CAGTACAGGACCCTGCGTGCTTAGGGCACTTAGGTTGTTTCCAACTCCTTGCTATTGTGAACAAAGCTGCAATAAACATGGGTGTGCACATCACCTTCTAATAAAAGTGAATCAAAGAGGCCTATTTTATTACAACAAAGAATTCTAATGACCTTTCACTTAATAAGATCAACCTTCTGACACTCTTCTTGACTCTTGCAAAAATCCAATATGAATGATCCTGGAAGCTCCTTTAGAATTAGGATTCATTTCCTTTTTTTATTATTTTTTGTGCATGTCCTGTCAAATCAGATCTGACTGGTACAGGAGGAAATTGTCCCTCCTTCTCCAGCACAGCACCTAGGAGTTTTGCTCTTTACCGACAATCTCAACTAATACTGAATCATTGATAAGATCCTAAGAATGTCTGTGCTAAAAGATGCCACTGACTTTTATGGCAGAGACCATTTGGTAAGACAAAGTGAACTTTCTCTCCAGCATCTAATCCAGCCCAGATCAACCCTGGGGCTGTCATCTCAGTTCAGCCCTCAGGGCCTCAATGAACACCTTCAAAAACCAGAACTCATCACACTGTTGCTTCAAAATGCCTCCCTGACACTGAAACTGTTCCTAAAAGAAGTACAGATATTTTCCTCTCCAGATCGTGAAATAAACATGGTTTAAAACACAGGTACTACTTCCAATCCAAGTGTCTCAATTTTACATCTGACTTAAGTACAGAGTCACCAAAGAAGGGCAGACACATTCGCCACCATAATCTTCATTTTTTAAATTAAATTCGGAAAAACGATGCCACTTCCCTGATGCAGCACAGAAATTAGCGTGGAGGGATTGTAATGTTCTAGGATCTCTTAAAAGGAACCAGATGAAAACTACCATTCAGAGAGTGAAACGTACTGGATATTAGAAAAATATCATCTCTGGATGGCAATGGCTTTTGTAAAATGCTCCTGGAACTGTCTCCGTTCCAGTCCCCGCGTGGTGACAGCCAGCTGGCGCGGGGTGTGAGGTCCTGAGCACAGCGTCCAGCCCTCCCGCCCTCGCTCGGTCCACCCACGGTCACTCCACGGCCTGGACACACACAGAGCCTAGGCGATCGCCAGGGTCCGCGCAGGGCAGAAGTGAACCGATTGGATCCGGAGACACGACTGAGCACCACCCTCTTGCTCCGCGCGCGCACACTCACCTCTCGGCCTGGGGACACTTGGCAGCTGGGGCCGACGGTGCGGGAATCGGCGGCGGACGACTCGCGAGGTGACCCAGGGGTCACCTGCGCCCCGAAATATGACGGAAAGAAAACACAACTCGTGTTATCACAGCTGCGATACAAAAGCAGAGCCAACAGCAGCGCCAACAGCCGCTAAGCACAACCAGACTTCCTACTTCCGGTGAAGGAGCAACTGTGTGTTAGAGAAAAATACGTCCGGGCGGAAACAGAGGCCGAAATCATCTCGTTCCGAGGGTTTCTGTTTCATTCGTGGCGCGTCGTCGAAGGGATTGGAAGTCTCAGGGCTGAGAAAGTGACCGTGGGAGAGTGGGAGCCGGGCACTCGCACTCAGGACAGGACCCTGCGTGTCCACGGCTTATATAAGTCACGTCAAATGAAAAAGGAGAAAGCCTCCTGAATGGGATTTGCAGCTAAAGCCAGAATTGATGCCCTAAGGAGAGATCATTAGCCCAAATGAATATATGAGGGTTAGGGGTGCTGTGGAAGTGAAGTCTTCATCTGCTCACAGCACCAGCACGTTTCATCTGCATCCTACGAGAAGGGGTGGGAATGGCGGGAAGCAGGGACGGCTGGAGGGGACACAGCGTGGGAAGGTGGAAGCGGCCACCCACCTAGAACATGGAAGGAGAACCCGAGTCCCCTGCTAGGCGATCCCGCAAAA
>NW_006403868.1:0-658 GCF_000299155.1 Elephantulus edwardii
GGGGATGGAGGGACAGAGCAGGAAAGGAAGACCCTAGATGGGATGAATTAATTCAGTGCCTGGCGTATTGGGGATAAGTATGTCAGAGACAATAAGATTGGCACAGGATAGAGCAGGGTTTAGCGCTATGAGTCGCAGGCAACTCTATGGCACATAGCAACAACAATAACAAACAATAGTATGAGTAGCAGTTGAATCTATGGCATCTGAAAACCAACACCCCAATCAAGACTTATATTTCCATTACCTGAGAAAGTTCCTTTCTGCCTCCCTCCAAAAATCTTCCTTCCCTCAGTCTAAATAACTCACTGCCAAGCCAGTTCTAACCTACGGTAACCATCACCACACCCCTTGCCCAGCTCTTAGTTGGGTTTCTCAGGCTGTAAATTTCAATGGGAGGAGATTGTCCATTCCCTGGAGCAGCTGATGGTTTTGAACTGCTTGAAATTTTCAGCCTTTGGGTTAGCAGCACAACACCCTACACCACCAGAGCTCTCTGAAACACAAATAGAATCTTTTCCTATTAAGAATAAAGTGATTAGCTTCATGTGAACATATATGTTTTTTAATTCTTTGGAATAAACTGGAAGTAGGACTACTGGATTGTTAGGTGGGCATATAGCTTTCTAAGAAGCTCTTAAATATTTTCCAAGATGGT
>NW_006403868.1:1827-3547 GCF_000299155.1 Elephantulus edwardii
TTTTAACGAACAAATGCTGCCCTAGAAGTGCTCACTATTGATTATACAGATCTATTCCTTTCTTAAACTCCTCCAGTTATAGACTTACTATCTGTATATTTTGCTATACTTAACTCTTGCCTCCATTAGGGATAAATGTAACTATAGCCTTAAGCTAGTTCAACAAGATATATCACAATGTTACACAATGTTTTTATCTCCCCCCACCCATGATGACCTATGATCTCCAGAATGTAATTTAACAAACAAACAGGTCTTTTTGCCACTTACAGATGTAACAATGATGCATGCAGGAAATTGTTACTAGACAGTGTTTACTTTCCTATGGATACTTGTAAAAGAGGGGAAAGTATTCCTTCTGTGTTTGTTTGTTGTTTAAAGACTGTTCCTAGTGGTTCTGGTAGTAAACAAATAAACTCTTTAGCCCTCAATCTGAGGGGCTCCAGTGAAGTAGTCTGTAGTGACTTATGCCAAGAAGTCAGCATCCCAGCAGTTTGAATCCACCAGCTGCTATGGGATAAAAATGAGCAGTCTGTTCCCATGGGAAAGCCTAATGGAGAGTTAACAATGGAGTTGAAACTGGCTGGATGGCAGTGAGTTTGAGTTCGAAACATCAATATACATGTATGTACATGAGTATAGAGCTTCACCTCTCCATGGAATATTTCAATGTCTTTGGTTGGAATCCTGTGATACACATTGTCTAAATAATTTTAAAAACATGTAACTGACACTTAAAACCTATGAAAACCTATGATTTATAAACTTGCATTCAAGTTAAAAATATAAATGAAGAAAAACATGAGACACATAAATTGATGGTGATTAATTTTATAAGACATGATGTATTGAAATGAGCATATGAAACATAATGTGAATGAAGGAATGTGTGAAATGCAATGTATATGAATGAAACACAATGCATACGAATTTTGCATGCAAACTTAAAATTTTTTAAAAATGAGGAAAAAGGCATTGTCTAAATTCTAGATAAGATTAAGTAAATGGGATTGTGTGAATGTTAATATTTACATATCAGAGCTGTATTTTCAAATAAAATTTTGTTTTAAGCTTAAATTACTAAAAAAATTCTTGAGTATTCCTGAAAATGATAATAATTTTAAAAACCAGAAGTTTCAACAACTTCCAGATTAAGAAAATAAATTCTAGTTAATTTTAAGAGAATTGGAGGAAAAATTAGTCTCATTTACAACTAACACTAAAAGAACACTTCTGAACCATCTTGACTCCATATTTTTAAGCTGGCCTACATACCTATCTCTTGTTCATCCTGAGTTGGTCCCCTCCATGAAGCTTACATACCTCTGGTTTGAGTTCTCACCACATGTGATAAGTCAATGCACACACACACACACACACACACACACACACAAATATAAACTGGCAAGACAGACTGTCTCCCTAAAGGCCTCTGCCTCTGCTCTTTTATTGTCTGCAAGTCTGAGGATATTTTATAGTTTAATTTCTCTATATTACAGCAATAAGAGGTGACCAAAAACATAGACATTACTTCTGAACTAATATTTTATCTCCAAAAGTATTCAGCACAGAGCTTGAAGGGACCAATCTCTGTTTTGTCTTTATGAGCTTTAGAAAACTGAACTCACAGTTTCATGCAGCTGGGCTTCTTGCACGATAGTCCTTTTTTACTTAGATATATATGTTCGATAACTTGGTATAATTACTATTATTAAGTTAT
>NW_006403869.1:0-553 GCF_000299155.1 Elephantulus edwardii
CAAGAGAACAAACAAGTCTGTCTTGAGAAGGGTAAAACCACATTATCCTTGAAGAAAAAAATTTTGACACTCCATCACTTCCACCTCAGGCATGTTGCAGGAGGAGCCAGTCCTTGGAGAAGGACATCATGCTGGGAATGGTGGAGGGTTAGCACAGGAGAGGAAGACTCTGGATGAGATTGGCACAGTGCTGTGGCAATGAGGTCAAGTGTCCCAGAATGAGTCTGGCTCAGGATAAGGCAAGGTTCACAGCCATTTTTCAGAGGGACACTATGAGTCATAGTCGACTCGATGGCACGTAGCAAGAATAACAACAATGGAAATTGATAGAACATTTCCTTCTCTCAGAGCCAGCAGCATTCTGTATTCCCATCCTTCTTGTTGATGGTAGGCAAGTATTTTGCATGTGATTCTGACCCAAGTACAAGTACACACAATATAACTCAAGACTTAGTCCACAGTATTTTGTTTAAAAATATTTCATTTGAAAGATATAAGTAAGTATTTTCTGCACATAAATATCATCTTAGAAACATTGCAGTTAAAAAAAAAA
>NW_006403869.1:3008-3514 GCF_000299155.1 Elephantulus edwardii
AAGGTCAAGGACTGTAGTCTTCAATATGAATTGAAGCTCAACATCAAGAAGACAGTGATCCTCACCACTGGGCCAATTGGCAACACCATAATAGACAGAGAAGAGGTTGAGATTGTTAACAATTACAGCTTGTTTGGCTCCACAATCAATACTCTTTCTTTTTTTATTGAGATTTTAATGAAAGATTATAGAGAACTTAGATTTCCATTCATTCACTGTTGCACATTTTCCTCCCTGCCCATACCGCCCCCCGCCCCAGTTCATTTTTCTCTTTGAGAAGAATAAAAATTCTTGCATTGTTATACAATCCACCCCCAGTCCACTTTACTATGCAGCTCTTATTCTGGACTCTTGCCATTCAAGTAATATCTAATCATATATCCCTTTTAAACAGTTCTCTCCCTCATCTATTTCTTTCTTAAAAATTTTATTTTCTTAATTTTAATGAACATTTACAGAGGTTTTGGATTTCCATTCATTCATTGTTGCACTTTTCTCCTTGCCTA
>NW_006403870.1:0-3472 GCF_000299155.1 Elephantulus edwardii
TAGGTCACAAGGCAAGCATCAATACATTAAAAAACACAGAAATAATACAAACCATCTTTTCAGACCATAATACTGCAAAATTAGAAATTAATAATAGGACAATAAAGGAGAAAAAAAAGCCCACATACATTCAGAAGCTGAACAACACCTTGCTTGAACATGACTGGGTATTTGAAAAAATAAAAAAATGACGTTAAAAAGTTTCTTGAAACAAATGACAATGAAAACACTACTTGTCAAAACCTCTGGGAAATAGCCAAAACAATAATCAGAGGTCAATTTATAGCCATAAGCAAATACATTAAAAGACAGGAAAAACAGACCATTGACTCTCTAACTCACTATCTACAGTAAATTGAAAAAGAACAGCAAGAAAACCCAACACCCTCTAAAAGCACTGAAATGATAAAAACTAGAGATGAAATAGAAAACAGAAAAACAATTGACACGATCAACAAAACTAGGATTTGGTTCTTTGAAAGGTCAATAAAATTGATAAACCAATAGCAAAATTCACAAAAGAAAAGAAAAAGACACAAATAATCTGAATAAAAGATGAATCTGGCAACATAACAACAGAGCCAATTAAAATAAAAAAGCTAACGTTAGAGTACTATGAAAAACTATGCTCAAACAAATACGAAAACCTAGAGGAAATGGACAAATACTTAGAAATGCACAACCTACCTAAAGTGACACAAACCAAAATCGAACATCTAAACAGACCCATTACAAAAGAAGAAATTTAAAAACTTTCAAACAAAAAAAGCCCTGGACCAGAAGGTTTTACTAGTGAATTTTATCAAACATTCAGAGAAGAACTGTTACCAATTCTACACAAATTATTTTAGAAAATAGAAGAAGATGGAATTCTTCCAGACTCATTCTATGAAGCAAACATATTTTTGATAAAACAGCCAGGAAAGGACATCACCAAAATAGAAAACTATAGGCCAATATGTCTCATGAACATAGATGCAAAAATCCTGAATAAAATCCTGGCCAATAGAATCCAATGATACATCAAAGAAATAATTCTTCATGACCAAGTGGGGTTCATAAGAGGTATGCAAGGATGGTTCAACATAAGGAAAACAATTAATGTAATTCATCACATTAACAAAACAAAGAACAAGAACCACATGATCCTATCAATTGATGCAGAAAAGGCCTTTGACAGAATCCAATACCCTTTCCTGATTAAAACACTCAACAAAATAGGATTAGAGGGGAATTTCTTCAACATAGGAAAAAGTATTTATGAAAACCCAAGAGCCAACATTTTTCTCAAAGGAGAGAGGTTAAAGGCATTCCCTTTAAGAACAGGAACTAGGTAAGGATGCCCACTATCACCTCTCTTATTCAATATTGTATTGGAAGTCTTAGCGATAGCAATAAGACAAGAGAAGGAAATAAAAGGTATCCAAATTGGCAAAGAAGAGATAAAATTATCTTTTTATGCAGATGATATGGTAGTATACTTAGAAGACCCTAAAGACCCAGCAAGAAAACTATTGGACAGAGTGGACCAATTTAGCAAAGTGGCAGGATACAAGATGAAGATACAAAAATCAGTTGGATTTCTCTACAGTGACAAGGAGAATACAGAGTTGGAACTAAGAAAAACAATACCCTTCACAATAGCTAATCACAAGATTAAATACTTGGGAATAAATTTAACCAGAAGCACAAAGGATCTATTCAAAGAAAATTACAAAACATTACTACAAGAAACAAAAAGAGACCTTGAGAAATGGAAGAATATTCCTTGCTCTTGGATAGGAAGACCCAATATTGTGAAAATGGCAATGCTACCACAGGCAATTTACACATTTACCGCTATCCCAATACAAATACCAATCCCATTCTTCAACGAGATGAAAAAGGCAATCTCCAGTTTCATTTGGAATGGAAAGAAGCCCCAAATAAGCAAAACACTCCTTAAAATAGAAACAAGGTAGGAGGCATCTCACTCCCTGATTTCAAATCCTACTACACTGCCGTGGTGGTAAAGACAGCATGGTACCGGTACAATGACAAACACATGGACCAAGAATTGAGAACCTGGAAATCAGCCTATCTATCTATGGTCAACTGATTTTTGACAAGGAAAACTATCTGCAAAAGATTCAAGCAAGATCCACACCTCACTCCATACACAAAAACCAACTCAAGGTGGATCATGGACCTAGGACTATAACCAAGGACTATAAACGTCATTAAAGAAAAGCTTGGAAGAATGCTACAAGTCCTAATCCACAACATAAACAGTCTTCCAAGTATCCTGAAAAACCTACAACCACTACAAGATAAAACAGATGAATGGGATCTTCTAAGAATCAAATGCCTATGCACATCCAAAACCTTCTCCAACAGGGTAAAAAGGGAAGCCACATATTGGGAAAATGTATTTGGTGATGACATATCAGATAAGGGACTTATATCCAGAATTTTTAAAATACTTGAGCACCACAACAAGATAAAGGCAAATAATCCAATAGAAAAATGGCACAGTATATGAAGAGACACTTCACCAAAGAAGACATTCAGATGGCTAACAAGCACATGAAGAAATATTCAAAATTCCTAGTTCTAAGAGAGATGCACATCAAAACAACTATGAGATATCATCTCACCCCAGCCAGAATAGCAAAATTTAACAGAACAGCAAGCAACAAATGCTGGCGAGGTTGTGGAGAAACTGGAACCCTTATTCCCTGTTGGTGGAAGTGTAAAATGGTGCAACCACTGTGGAAGGTGGTATGGCGCTTTCTCAAAAAGTTGTAAAAAGAGATACCATTTGAGCCAGCAAGTCCTCTACTGGGAATATACCCCAAAGAGACCATAACTGACATCCAAGCAGATATATGCACACCCACGTTTATTGCAGCTTTGTTCACAATAGCAAGGAATTGGAAACAACCCAAGTGCCCATCAACAAATGAATGGATAGAGAAGCTGTGGTATATGCACACAATGGAATACTATTGCTGAATTGAAAAACAAGAACTCATGCAATATTAATCAAAATGGGTGACTCTGGAGGACATTATGCTGAGTGAAGTATCGCAGTCACAAAAGAACAAATACTGCATGGTGCCACTGTTGTAAAACCTTGGGGTTGAGGAGAGCCTGAGAAAGATGGGTTCAATAATGTATACTGCACTGAAACAGATGAGGGAGAAAACTGTTTAAAAGAGATATGTAATTAGGTATTTTTGTCATGACAGGAGTCTAGAGCAAAGGCTACATGGTGGAGTGGACCTAGGGGAAGGTTTGTAAAAGAATGAAATAATTTTTTTTTTACTTTTCCAAGAAGGTAGTGTTCTGGGAGGGGAGGGTTAGGAGGGGAGAAATGTGCAACAATGAATGAATGGAAATACAAAGTCTCTGTAAATTTTTACTGAAATTAATAATAAATTTAAATTAAAAAAATTAAGTTAGAGTAAGAAAGGCAATGGATTTATGGCAT
>NW_006403871.1:0-1068 GCF_000299155.1 Elephantulus edwardii
TCTTTCATTCATAGGGTCACTATGAATCATCTATGACTTGATGGCACTTAACAACATAGAGAGAGCTCTGTTGGCCTAGTAGATAGAAAGTTATGTTATCAAGCCAAAGATGGGTGATTTTAATCTGCAGCACTCAGGCCTTGTTTTAATTGTTTTTGTTCAAACATTCTTCTAAATGGTATAGCACTGTTCAGTCCATTTGCTGTACAGAGGTAACTCGTGGTTGTTGTGATGCTAAACACTGTGACACTGATGTATCAAAAGTGATAATGGTTACCCATGGTGAGTACGACTCAATAGCACTTAACAACAACAACAACACCACCACAATATCTTCAACAAATTGAAAAATAACAGCAAGAAAAGCTGCCATCCTTTAAAAAAAACTGAAATTATAAAAAATAGGGCAGAAATAAATGAAACAGAAAACAGAAAAACAATTGAAACCATAAAAAAAAGAACAGTAGCTGGTTCTTCAAAAGGGCAATAGAATTGACAAACCACTAGCTAAACTAACAAAGAAAAAGAAATAAAAGACACAAATAATCTGAATAAGAGATGAAAGGGGAAATGTCACAACAGAACCAATTAAAATAAGAAAGGTTAACAATGCAATATTATGAAAAAAATATACTAAAATAAATATGAAAACCTAAAGGATATGGACAAATACTTAGAAACTCACAACCTACCTAAACTGACACAGACTGAAATCGAGCACATGAACAGACACATTATAAAAGAAGAAATTGGACATATAATAAAACAACTTACAACAACAACAACAAAAAAGCCCTGGACCAGATGGTCTTATATATTAATTTTATCAAACATTCAGAGAAGAACCGTCACCAATTCTACAGAAAGTATTCCAGAATATATAAAAAGATAGAATTATCCCAGACTCATTCTATGAAGTAAAAATATCCTTGATACCAAAGCAAGGTAAAGACACCAACCAAAATGGAAAACTATAGGCCAGTATCTCTCATAAACATAGATGCAAAAATCCTAAACAAAATCTTGGCCAGTAGAATCCAATGATAAATTTAAAAATAAAAATTCACC
>NW_006403871.1:2418-2996 GCF_000299155.1 Elephantulus edwardii
CAAAACAACTATGAGATATCATCTAATCCCAGTAAGAATAGCAAAATTTAACAGAACATCAAATGCTGGCAAGGTTGTGGAGAAACTGGAACCCTTATTCACTGTTGGTGGGAGTGTAAAATGGAGCAACCACTATGGAAGACTGTATGGCGCTTTCTCAAAAAGCTGCAAATAGAGATACCATTTGACCCAGCAATTCCACCACTGGGAACATACCCTAAAGAAATCAGAACTGCCACCCAAAACAATATATACATACCTATGTTCATTGCTGTGTTGTTCACAATAGCTAAACATGGAAACAACCAAAGTGCCCATCAACAAACAGATGGCTAGAGAAGCTATGATATATTCACACAATGGAATATTATGCAGCACTGAAAAACAAGAAACTCAAAGAATATTATGGGTGACCCTGGAGGACATTATTCTGAGTTAAATAACTCAGTCACAAAAGGACAAATACAACATAAAAGGACATAATGAATGAATGGAATTTCAAAATCTCTGTAGATGTTCATTGAAATGAAAAATAAATAAATAAAAATTTAAAAAAATAAAAAAAAGAAACCAGACAC
>NW_006403872.1:0-654 GCF_000299155.1 Elephantulus edwardii
TTCAGAGGGGATAAACTTAGTCAACTCACAGGAGGATAAACACCTCAGAAGAGGATAAACACCTCAAAGTCGTTAAAAACCTCACAGGGGGATACACATTTCACAAGGGGGTAAACACCTCACAGAGAGAGGTGTTAAAAACCTCTCAGGGATAAACACCTCGCAGGGGAGTAACAACTCAAGGGACTGTAAAGAAATCACAGGGGATTAAACACTTCACAGGGGATAAACTTATTTCCCTCATAGAAGGGTGTACACCTAACAGGAGGTAAATACCTCACAGGGGGCTTAAATACCTCACAGGAGATGAACAACTCACAGGGGGATACACACTTCAGAGGGAGGGCGGTCAAAAACCTCTCGGGGGATAAACACCTCTCAGGGGACTAAACACCTCAAGGGGCAGTAAACAACTCACAGGGGAGTAAACACTTCACAGTGGATAAATTAGTCACCTCATAGGAGTATAAACACCTCAAAGGTTGGTAAACCCCTCAAGGTGTATAAACACCTCACAGGGAGATAAACACGTCAAGGGGCTGTAAACACCTCACAGGGAAGTAAACACTTCACAGGAGATAAACTTCATCACCTCATAGGAGGTTGTACAACTAACAGGGGTAAACACCTCCCAGGAGGAAAAACACCTCACAG
>NW_006403872.1:1729-2163 GCF_000299155.1 Elephantulus edwardii
TGTAAACACCTCACAGGGGAGTAAACACTTCACAGGGGATAACCTTAGTCACCTCATAGGAGGGTATACAACTAAAAGTGGATAAACACATCACAGAGGGCATAAACACCTCACAGGAGATGAACAACTCACAGGGGGATACACACACCAGAGTGAGGGGGTTTAAAAACCTCTCGGGGGATAAACACCTCTCAGGGGACTAAACACCTCAAGGGGCTATAGCCACCTCACAGGGGAGTAAAACCTTCACAGTGGATAAACTGAGTCATTTCATAGCAGGATAAGCACCTCACAGCGTTGTAAGCCACTCAAGGTGGATAAACACCTCACAGGGAGATAAACACCTCAAGGGGCTTTAAACACCTCACAGGGGAATAAACACTTCACAGCAGTTAAATTTAATCACCTCATAGGAAGTTGTACAACTAACAGGG
>NW_006403873.1:0-3425 GCF_000299155.1 Elephantulus edwardii
TCTAGGATGAACTTGTTTGTTCCCCTAGCAGTCCATGGTATGTTCAATACTCCAGCACCACAGCTCAAAGGCATCAATTCTCTTTCTATCATCCTTAGTCATTGTCCAACTTTTTGATGCATAGAAAGTAATTGCAAAGACTATGAATGGCCTGAATCAGGTGTACCTTAGTCTCCAAACTGACACTGTTAAGCAGACAAAAATTCTCAACACTGGCCCTAAAGGCAACATCATGATAGATGGAGTAAAGACTGAAACTATCAACATTTTCATCCTTCTTGGATCCACAACCAATACACTTGGTACCAGCAGTCAGGGGATCCAGAGATGTATCACACTCAGAAAGTCTACAGTCAGAGACCTCTCCATATTATTGACGAGTAATGACGTTAAGTTTGAAGACTTAGGTGTGCCTGATCAGGCCATGGTATTTTCAATACTTACTATACTTCTGGGAACTGAACAACAAATAAGGATTATAGAAGAAAAACTGTTGTCTTTGAACTGTTGCATTGTAGAAGAGTAACTGAGAATTCCATGAACTGGCAAAAGAACAAATAAATATGTCTTTGAAAGGGTACAGCCAGAGTGCTTCTTTGAGGCAAAGCTAGTGAAACTCCATCTCATATTCTCTGAGCATGTTGCTAGGAGAAGCTGTTTCTTGGAGGAGGACATCATACTTGGAAAGGTGGGAGGATGGCAAAAGAGGAAGACTCTCAACCAACTGGACTGACATAGTCGCTACAGCAATAGGCTTGAGTATAGCAAAAATTGTGAGGATGACATGAGATAGGGTTGCTATGAGTTGTACTCAACTTGAAAGCACTTGACAATAATAAAATACCAGTGTAGATGTCTTGTTTGGTGTTTGGGGATTTGTTTTCATACTTAGATTTACCTTAGATTTTTGTTTGGTTTTGTTGGTTAGTTTTGTTAGTTATTAGTATAACCCACTAAGATTAGACAAGAACTACAGGGTGATCATAGTTTTAATGCCCTTAAATTTTTTTCCCTCCAGTTTGCTAGGGGAAGTTTTTGGTGGTTGGATCTGAAGTAGACGGCTAGGAGCTCCAGTTGTCTCTACCATTACCAATAGCAACACATTTCCATGCTTCACTGAAATGCTGAACTCTGGAAGATGAGGACAGAAGGGGAAAACATGTAAAAGCATACAGAATGGTGGGGGGGAAGAATGCTAAAAGATAACACAAAGCATTGCACAACTGTTCAGACAAAGCAAAGTAAGATTAAAACTACAAAAAGGAAAAAACTCTGGGGTTCCACCTGGTCGTCACCATTTTTGCACTAAGTCTAAAAGAAATTATAATTGATTAAAGAGAATCTCTGTATCCTTAAAAAGAGCCCTGGTGGCTGAGTGATAAGAAATTGTCCTGCCGACCCAAAGTCACAGGGTCCAAATACACCAGTCACTCCACAGGTGAAAGATGGGAAATCTTTTCCTGTCTCATTTGCTGCCCATGAAAACCCACTGGAGGGGGTCAGCTATGTGTTAGTTCCAATTTGATGGCAACAACATACATACATACATGTGTAAGTGTGTGTGTGTGTATGTGTATGTGTGAGGAAAGAGAGAGGAGGAACATAGAATGTTCAAACATCCAAAAATGTTTCAGCATGAAAGAAACTCTTTGGAGTTTAGACACAAACCTTGTTCTAGAAAACTCTGAGAGGTCTGTAATTGTAAAATCAGCCATGTTGAAAGCAATTTATCAACCAGAAACTGAGTTCTGACTTTCAAATAAAACCACTATTTGGTGCTGCCTAAATCTGTGTGAAGTATATTTTTCTTCTTTATTAGTGTGTTTCAGGCCTATCAATACAGGGCAGAGCAATTTTGAAATTGAAATAGGTTTCCACTAACGTCAGAGTTGACAAAGTCAATCGTACTTAACGTCAGTGGCTTCTGTCCTCAAGGACTGGGGTAATAGAGAGTGGTTGGTTCATTTTGAAACTTAATAAAATTCTAAACAACAAACATTAGGACTTAGCAGTGAATGGATGAAGGTTTAGAGGCCCTGAAGATAAACCTTCCAAAGTTAGACTTTTCCTTTGGTTAACGTGAACCGAAGGATTCTTCCGGGAATACAGTAAATTTGAACTTTTGTGTGGCCTTTTTATTGTACGTGTGTGTTTTAGCAAGCATCCGGGAACGGCAAATGCTTCCTCATCCATGGAGCCATGTAAATTCAGAAAAAGCCATCTTCCGTTGAGAAGACAATTGTTTTCTATAGAGACAAGAAACAAATGCCTATGACCCAGGTCACCTCGTCCCAGCAGGCTTTTGCTGCGGCTTCCTCTGAGCAAACACAACAAAGTCTAGAGCAGTCAATCCCACTGCCCCACACTGGGCCCCTGCAGTTGTGCTGGGCTATTTACCCTTCCTATTAATCTGTCAATGGTCTAGTCAAACATGCAAAACAATATGGTGGGCACATAGTTTGATTGGTCATTGCTAAGTAACTTGGGCCTAAGATGAAGAAATGGAACCTCTAACCCACAAAATACGAGGCTCAATTTAATTGTTAGAAAATGCCCAACAATGCCAGTGCATGATAATTTTTCAGGGTGGCCGTGATTTAGTGTCCTTCTCACCAGAAAAAAGAGTGAGCCCTATAAACAACATCCAGTTCCTGAATCCAAATTCAGGCCATATACTTTTGTCCTCATTGTGTGATAGGACTGTCTGGGTATTTTGTTGAGGAAGATGTTTGCTCTAAAATGACATCATCTTTTTGGTGAAGGGATCATTGACCATTTGGATTTTATTTACAGGGAAGCCACCAACTAGCAACTGATGTTATACAAACTGAAAAATGAATCTTTGGTACAACACTCCTTGAAAATTAAAATGTAGAGGTCTGTTGTTTCAAAGTGTAATCAAATTTACCTAATATTTTGTGCAAGTTTACATCTTTGTTCTGTTTTCTTCTCTTTTCTACTAGTAAGCTTCAGAATTGTTCTCAACACAAAGCTCTAGGTAGCCATTTTTAACTCATTGACATTAGGTCAAAATGAGGACTCTACTGGTCATTCCAGCCCTGGAAACTCAATAGAAAAAATAGAGCAAAATATAAGCTTGGACAGATGACCAACGGTTTCCTGATGATATGATGGAAAAGGACTCTGTTTGCAATAGAAAAGTTGGTAGATCAAGCTCATCCCTAAGAGTGGTAGTTTAAGCTCTCTCCATAAGAGAAAGACATGCTGATCTCTTTTTAAAACAGATTGCGGCCAAGAAAGTCCTATCTAGAAGTTCTACTCAATCACATGGGATTACTCTGAGTTTAAATAGATTTGACAGCTTTTTAACAACAGCAATGTAGATGATGACCAACTGCCCAGGACATACATACCCTGGTGAGCAAGGAAGAACATACATTCCAGAAACCTGTCATTTTCCAGAA
>NW_006403874.1:0-800 GCF_000299155.1 Elephantulus edwardii
AATCCTTGCCTCCAAGGAGCAGCCTGTTCTCACCCTCTCTAGGATGAACCTGTTCATTTTCTTAGGAGTCCATGATATATTCGACACTCTTCTCCAGCACCACAGCACAAAGGCATCACTTCTTCTTCTATCATTCATAATCATTGCCCAGCTTTTTGATGCATAGCAAGTGATTGCAAAGGCTATGGCCTGGATCATTTACCTTAGTGTCCAGGCTGACATTGCTGTTCTTCAGTACATTGGAGAGGCCTCTGACAGCCAGACTTTCCAAATGCAAACTGTCTTTTAATTTCCTGCTTCTGGAACCAAAAGTGTGAATTGTGGAGCCAAGCAAACTAAAGCTGTCAACAATCTCAATATCTTCACCATAACATGAAGTTTTGGTGAGTCTTTCTCTAATACTGATGCCACATTTCTTCTCACAGAGCCCAGATTCCTGGATAATCTGTTCTGTCTCTAGCCTGAAAAAGTATGAAGATATAAAGCATCCCTTGCATACATCCTTCCCAATTTTGAACCATTAGTGGCGTTTCCTTGCTCTGTTCTGACAACTGCCTCCTGCTTCAGGTATAGGTTTCACATAAGCATAATCAAGTGTTCTGGGATTTCCATTGTTCTTAGTCAGCCACAGTTTGTTGTGATCCACACAGTCAAACACCTTTGCAAAATCAATGAAACACAGATAAACATTTTCCTGATAATCCCTGCTTCCAGTCAAGATGCATCTATCATTAGCTATAATATATCCCTAGTATTATGGCCTCTTCTTTTTCTTTTTTTATTAAATTTTATTAATTTTA
>NW_006403874.1:2387-3061 GCF_000299155.1 Elephantulus edwardii
AACAAAGCTGCAATAAACATGGGTGTGCATATATCTGCTTGGATGACAGTTATGGTCTCTTTGGGGTATATTCTCAGTAGTGGAATTGCAGGGACAAATGGTATCTCTATTTGCAACTTTTTGAAAAAGCGCCATACTTCTTTCCACAAGGGTTGCACCATTTTACACTTCCACCAACAGTGAATCAGGGTTCCAGTTTCTCCACAACCTCACCAGCATTTGCTGCTTGCTATTTTGTTAAATTTTGCTTTTTTGACTGGGGTGAGATGATATCTCACAGTTGTTTTAATGTGCATCTCTCTTAGAGCTGGGGATTTTGAACATTTCTTCATGTGCTTGTTAGCCATCTGAATGTAGTCTCTAGTAAAGTGTCTGTTCATATCCTGTGTCCATTTTTCTATTGGATTATTTACCTTTATCTTGTTGTTGGTGTTCAAGTATTTGTTAAATTCTGGATATAAGTCCCTTATCTGATGTTATTACCAAATAATTTTTCCCTGTCTGTGGTTTTCTATTTTACCCTGTTGGAGAAGTTTCTGGATGTGCATAGGGATTTGAGTCTTAGAAGATCCCATTCATCTACTTTTTCTTCTCCTGGTTGTAGGTTATGGCCTCTTCTAAACCCAGCCTGAACTTTAGACGGTTCTCTGTTGATGTGCCATTCCAATAGTTTT
>NW_006403875.1:0-1171 GCF_000299155.1 Elephantulus edwardii
GACTGGGATAATCGGGATGGGAGTGTCAGAGACAGTGCGATTGGCACAGGACAGAGCAGAGTTTAGGGCTATTGTACATAGGGTTGCTATGAGTCACAAGCAACTCAATGGCACATAACAACAACAGGTGGTCTGAGTGGTATGGTGATAAAGCAGCCGCTAATCGAACTCTTCAGCTAACCAAACTCACTAACCAAATTCACTCCATGTGAGAGACTTCTGCAAAAACTACAGTCTTGGAAACTTTCTGGTGATGTTCTACTCCACCCTGTGGGATCCCTAGGAGTTGGAGTTGACGTGAAGGCAGTGAGTTTGGGTTATTACTACTACTTTTTTAAGTGAAAAGTTTAGAAAAGAGAGCGGACTTTCCAGTAAATCTCAGTACAAAGACACTTCGCCTTGCCAGAGATATATTTTCATATATATAATACCATGCATGAAAATCAATAGTCTCCTTGAGGAGCCAAGTATCTTCATTTACTTGTGCATAATTATGGATTTATGGAAGATCAGCTTATGTTTGAAATATAATTATCTACAACAATAGAAACCTTGATGAAAGTGAATGTTTTGCCTTGAAAAGATTATTTTTGTGTGTTATTATTCAATATGAATTGAGGCTCAATATCAAGACAACAAAGATTCTCACCACTGGGCCAATTGGCAACATCAGGATGGATGGTGAGATTGAGATTGTTCACAGCTTTAGTTTGCTTGGCTCCACAGTCAACACTCTCGGCACCAGCAGCCAGGAAATTAAAAGGTATATTGCCATTGGAAAAGTCTGCTGTCAGGGACTTCTCCAAATTTCTGAGGAGTAAGGATGTCAGTTTGAAGGCTAAAGTGTGTCTAATTCAGGCTATGGTCTTTTTAATCACTTGCTATGCATATGAGAGTAAGAAAATGACTAAGGAGGACAGAAGAATTGATGCCTTGGAACTCTGGTATTGGAGAAGAGTTCATATACAATGTTTTTCACACCAGATTGTTCCTATTTCCTTCCCCCCGCTGCCCCCAGTCACCCGTCAAAATTGTGCAACTCTATGATTAACCCCCTGCCCATTCCCAGCCCTCTGCTCCATCCCTACCCTCCCTGGATCCTCAAACATATTTTACTAGTTACCAGTTTCCACAATAATGGTCGTATACAGTACTTGTCCTAATGGGACTG
>NW_006403876.1:0-1445 GCF_000299155.1 Elephantulus edwardii
TATTCTGATATTATCAATTTAATTTCATCTGGTTCTGTTGTGATGTCACTTCTATCATTTCTTAATCAAGTTATCTGTATTTTTCTTTTATTAAGATTGCCAGTAATTTGTCAATTTTATTGACTCTTCTGAAAAACCAGCTCCTTGTCTTATTGACGGTTTCAATTGTTTTTCTGTTTTCTATCTCGTTGATTTCAGCTCTTATCTTGATAATTTCTTTTCTTCTAGAGTCTATAGGATTAGATTGTTGCTCTTGTTCTATTTTATGAAGATGTTGAGTTATATCACTGATTTTTCTTCTTTATTCCTTTTTTGTATGTCTGTCTATTACTATGAACTGCCCCCAAAGACTGCCTTAGCTGTATCCCCAAGGTTTTGTTACATTGTATTTTCATTTTCATTTGTTTCAAGGAACAATTTTATTTCATTCTTTATTTCTCTTATAGCCCAATCATGTTCAAGCAGAGAGTTATTTATCTTCCACATGGATGATTTTTGTAAGTTTCACCTTTCTGTGGTCAATTTCTAGTTTTATGACATGGTGATCTGAGAAGATAGTTTGTATTATTTCAATGTTTTTTAATTTGTTGAGTCTTCCTTTTGTCCTAATATGTGATTGATTCTGTAGTATGTACCATGTACACTTGAGAAGAAAGTAAATTTTTAGTTGGGTGCAATATCCTGAATACAACCACAAAGTCAATTTGGCTGATTGTATAGTTTAGGTCTTCTGCATGTTTGTTGAGCTTCTTTTGGGTTAACCTATTCTTTGGTGATAGTGCTGTGTTGAAATCTCCTACAACTGTAGTGGTGCTATCTGTTTCTTTCTTCAATTCTGTTAATGGCTGTTTTATGTATTTTGCAGGTCTATCATTTGATGCATAAATATTAACCAAGATTGTGTCCTTTTTTTAACTTAATTGAGATTTTAAAGAAAGTTTGTAGAGAACTTGGATTTCCATTCATTCACTGTTGAACATTTTCCTTCCTACCCATCCCCTCAGTTCACTTTTCTCTTTGAAAATTAAATTCATTGCTGCACAATTTCCTCCTTGCCCCACCCCCGCCCCCAATCCACTTCTCTATGCAGCTCTTATTCTGGACTGTTATCATGCAAATAATACCTAATCACATATTCCTTTTAAACAGTTCTTTCCATCATCTGTTTCATTGCAGTGTACGTTATTTATCTCCTTTTTTCTTAGTTTCCTCCAATTCCATTGTCAGTTCTGGTTTTTGGTTTTTGAGATTTTTATGGGTTTTTTATTATTATTATTTTGTGTGTGTACAGTCAAATCGGTTCTGATTGGTACTGGAGGAGATTGTCCCTCCTTTTCCAGCAAAGCATCTGGTGGATTCAAACCAATCACTTCTGTTTTATAACAGTGGCATTATGCAGTATTTGTCCTTTTGTAACTGAGATATTTCACTGAGTATAATGTCCT
>NW_006403876.1:1965-3360 GCF_000299155.1 Elephantulus edwardii
TTGGAGGCAAGGATTCTGAGGCTCCATGTAACATACTTTGGACATGTTGTAAGGAGGGACCAGTCCTTGGAGAGGGACATCATGCTTGGGAGGGTGGAGGGACAGCGCAGGAGGGGAAAGCCCTCTATGAGGTGGATTCTTTCAGTCCCTGGGGTAATTGGAATGGTTGTATCAGAGATAGTGCGATTGGCACAGGAGAGAGCAGAGTTTAGGGCTGTTGTACATAGGGTCGCTATGAGTCACAAGTGATTCAACAGCACATAACAATAACAACATATTCCCAGTAGTGGAATTGCTGGGTCAAATGGTATTTCTATTTCCAAGTGTTTTTTAAAGTGCCATACTACCTTCCAGAGTGGTTGCACCATTTTACACTCCCACCAACAGTGCAAAAGGGTTCCAGTTTCTCTACCACCTTGTCAGCATTTGTGGTTTACTGTCTGTTAAATTTTGCTACTGTTACTAGGGTGAGATGATATCTCATAGTTGTTTTAAGGTTATGTCTTCTTGATCTATTATGTCTTTAATCATTATGTAATGCCCTTCCTTATCTTTTACGATGGTTTTCATTCTGAAATCTATTTTATAAGAGATTAGTATTATCACTCCTGCTTTTCTGAGATTGCCATTTGCTTTATGTATTTTTTTCCAGCCTTTGATTTTGAGTTTGTCTTATTCTTCTTTTTGTAGATGTGTTTCTTGTAGGCAACATATTGATGGGCTTTGTTCTTTTTATCAATTTTGCTACTCTTTTTCTCTTAATTGGGGCATTTAGTCCATTTATAGTAAGTGTGATTATTGTCAGACGAGGTTTTACTTTTACCATTTTGCCGTGTTTCTTTTTCTGTTGTTTCTGGCTACTATGGTCCATCCTTTGGTGTCTCCATGTGAAGGACTTCACTTAAAATTTTTTGTAGTTTTAATCTTGTTTTCACAAATTCCTTAATTTCCTTCTTTTCTGAAAAAGATCTTATTTCTCCTTCATGTTTCATGGAGAGCTTTCCTGGGTATAGGTTCCTTGGGGGCAATTGTTTTCTTTCTACTTTCTATATATGCTATCCCACTGTCTCCTAACTCACATGGTTTCTGCTGAGAAATCAGAACTTAATCCAACTGTTTTCCATTTGTAGGTGACTGTTTTTCTCCTGCTGCTTTTAGAATTAAATCTTTATATTTTAATTTGGAGAATTTGACTATGATATGTCTTGATGTTTTTCTTTTTGAGTGTAGTTTATTTGGTGCTTTTTGTGCTTCTTGAATGCGGATTGCCCCATTCTTCAAAATACCTAGGATGTTTTCTTTTAGTACTTCTTCCACATTTTCTCAGTGATTTCCCTGTCTTTACCCTGTTCTGGAATTTTAGTCATACATATGTTATTCCATTTGATGTCACCC
>NW_006403877.1:0-1285 GCF_000299155.1 Elephantulus edwardii
GAAAGAATTTTTCATTTACTTTTCCAAGAGGGTTGTGTACTAGGGTTGTGGAGAAAAGTGCAACAATGAATGAATGAAAATCCAAAGTCTCTGTAGATATTCATTTAAAGTAATAATAAATTAAAAAAATAAATAACTAAGAAAAAAAGAAATGCAGGATTTTGCAGAAGTGGCTGAGAAGAGGACAGAAATGGGAGTTGTGGACTTGACAAAAAACTAAGTAACAAAAAATCTAAATATCCTTGTATTGGTATTAGTTGTCAGAAGAAAAATGAAATGTTGTGATAAATTATTTCTTGTCAGGAAAATAATTCAAGAAAGTGATCAAGTTGATTAAAATATAGATGTACTATAAATGGCAAGATAATAGAAAAAGAAACATAATGACAGGGTTTAAGAAAGCAGTTGCAAGAGAAAAAAGAAAGTTTTATAAAGCTAAAAGTCACATTAATGATGTAAATATATTAATTAAAACCCTAAAAGTAATTGAAGAAAACAGAGACGTAAAAGACCATAACTTTAAATTTGGCAAAGTATTCTTACATATGACAATAATAACATGAACAATAAAAGAGTAAGCAGGTAAATTGGTCGTCAACAAATTAAGAAACATTTGTGAATTAAAGAGAATAATCAAGGAAGTGAAAATATTATCTATGGAATGGGAGGAAATACTTGAAAATCATATGTATAATAAGATTATTATTTGGAAAGGATGTACGACAGGAATGTGTCCTATCTCCATACCTTTCCAACCTGTATGCAGAACAGATTATCTGGGAGGCTGGGCTCTATGAGGAGAAAAGTCATGAAATCAAAAGACATATTGCATTGGGAAAGTCTGCTGTCAGGAACCTCTCTAGAATACTGAAGAGCAATAACGTCAGTCTGGAGATAAGGTTCGCCTGATATAGACCATAATCTTAGCAATCACTTGAAATGCATCAGAGAGCTGGACAATGACTAGAGATGATAGTAGGATAATTGATGCCCTTGAGCTGTGGTGCTAGAGAAGAGTGAATATACCATGGACTGCTAGGAGAACAAACAGGTTCATCCTGGACAGGGTTGAAGCAGGCTGCTTTTAGAGGCAAGAATTCTGAAGCTTTGTCTGACATGCTTTGGACATGCTGCAAGGCAGGATCGGTCCTCAGAGAGGGACGTCATGCTTGGGAGGGTGGAGAGACAGCCCAGGAGAGGAAGACCCTCGATGAGATGGATTGATTCTGTGACTGGGATAATGAGGGTAGGTGTGTCAGAGACAACAAGATTGGCACAGAATAGA
>NW_006403878.1:0-3404 GCF_000299155.1 Elephantulus edwardii
ACATGATAGTATACTTAGAAAACCCTAAAGACTCAGCAAGAAAACTATTGGACGTAGTTGACCAATTCAGCAAAGTAGCAGGATACAAGATCAAATGGTATTTCTATTTGCAACTTTTTGAGAAGTGCCATAGAGCCTTCCATAGTGGTTGCACCATTTTACACACCCACCAACAGTGCATAAGAGTTCCAAGGAGAAACCACAACCTTGCCAGCACTTGTTGTTTGCTATTCTGTTGAAGTTTACTAGCAACAGTTGTTTAATCAAAGTGTCTTAAGATATACTTCCAGCATAAGAACACTATAACAAAAATAACATATCGTTTTATAAACTACTAGAAGAAAATATAGTAGCAGGTGAAGCCTTAATAAAAAATGAAATTAAGAAACTGACATGTTCTTGTTGTTATGTGCCGTCGAGTCACTTGAGACTCATAGCGACCCTATGTACAACAGCCCTAAACCCTGCTCTATCCTGTGCCAATTGCATTGTCTCTGACACACCCATCCTGATTACCCCAGTCACTTAATCATCCACCTCATAGAGGGTCTTCCCCTCTTGCATTGTCCCTTCACCCTCCCAAGCATTATGTCCCTCCTTACAACACATCCAAAGTATGTCAGACGAAGCCCCAGAATCCTTGCCTCCAAGGAGCAGCCTGGTTTAACCTTCTCCATGGTAAATCTGTTTGTTTTTTTGGCAGTCCATGGTACATTCAATTCTATTCTCCAGCACCACAGCTCAAAGGCATCAATTCTCCTTCTATCCTCCCTAGTCATTGTCCAACTCTCTGATGCATAACAAGTGATTGCAAAGACCATGCATGGCCTGTATCAGATGTACCTTAGTCTCCAGAGTGGCACCACTACTTTGGAGAGGTCCCTAACAGCAGACTTGCCCATCACAATACATCTTTTAATTTTCTGGCTGCCGGTGCCAAGAGTGTTGACTGTGGAGCCAAGCCGACTAAAGCTGTGATAGAGATATCCATCCTGATGCTGCCAATTGGTCCAGTGGTGAGAATCTTTGTATGCTTGACATTGAGCCTCAATCCATACTGAAGGCTGCAGCCCTTGACCCTCTGCAGCAAGCGTTTCAGGTCCTCCTCAGTTTCAGCAAGCAGGGTTGTGTCATCTGCATAATGCAGACTGTTGATAGATCTTCCACCAACCCTGATGCCACACTTCTCATTGAGCCCAGCCTCTTGGATAATCTGTTCTGCATACAAGTTGAAAAGGTATGGAGATAGGACACATCCCTGGTGTACACCCTTCTCAATTTTGAACCATGCAGTGTTTCCTTGCTCTGTATAGGTCTCCGAATATCTAGGGTAAAATGTCCCCATTCTCATTTGATGGACTCAACCTAGTTACCCTAGGCTACTGGGCTGGGTGATCTTTGTTGTGTTTTTCTTAGTAGCATCTGTGCCCTCTACCTGCTAGATGTTACCAGCACTGTTATTATATACTGCTGAGTCAGAACCTACCCATAGCTGACCCTCCAATGGGTTTTCAGAGGCAGTAAATCCACCAGAGGAGATTGCCCATCTTTCTCCCACGGAGGCGCTGGCTGATTCAAACCTTGTGCCTTCAGGCTGGCAATGCAGCTCCTTACCACTAGGCCATCAGAGCTCCCTAGATACCAGTACTAAGTTCTAACAACCAAAACTGTTGTCAGACATTAACAAAATTGGCCACTTAAACAATTAATGATATCATTCATTGTTGCACTTTTCTCCATGCCCACCCCCTCCCCCCAATTCACTCTCCTCCTTGAAAAGTAAAAGAAAAACTCTTTCATTGTTATGCAATCCCTTCCCCCAAGTCCACTCCACTGTGCAGCCTTCATTCTGGACTCCTGACATGACAATAATACCCAATCATATATCCCCTTTAAACAGTTCTAAGTCTCTCTCTCATCTGTATCAGTGCAGTATACATCATTCATCCCCTAATTCTCCGTCTTCTCTCAACCCCAATGTCAGTCCTGTTTTACAACAGTGGCCTTATACAATATTTGTTCAACAATGAATGGAAACCCTTGTCTCTGTAAACTTTCATTAAAAATTAATAAAAAAACCCTAATGATACCATCTACAGAAAAGATTTAAATGCATCAACTGAATATATCCTGATATTCCTAGCTTCAAGAGTATTCTACTTTTCTTGCTCAGTGAATAACTAACTGTCCAGTCAACTCCAATGAGTCAGGTCTGATGCATAACGACTGTCCCTGAGCTCAAATTCCATTTCCACCACATACTTAATTATGTAACTCTGAGTCCACTGCTTTCCTCTCTGTGTCAAATTTTTATTATTTCTCAGGGAAGGATAACAATGGCACCTTCCTCAATTAGACATGCAAAAGACAAAGAGAATAAAGTGAGTAATCCACCTGCTTGGCACACAGTAAACGCTCAACAAAAATTAACAAATCGTTTTACGCAGCAAATGGTGTGGCAAAGCCATCTGACTGCCTTTAACCTCAAGAGAGGGACAGGAACTCAAGATCAATAGTCCAAGGCTGATTTTTATGAGTCCAGGCATACCTCCACCCTCCACAGCACTTTCTATTTCTCTGATGGCTCTGATATTGTTGTTATATACTATTGAGAACTGACTCATAGCTTACTTTCAAATGGGTTTTCAGAGGCTGGAGGTTGCTCTTCTTTATCCCATTGCAATGACCACAAAGAACTTGCCCACCACACTCACAGTTTACTAGGGAAGTAATCACTTACAATTCAGGACTAGGAAAGATTCAGAATTCAGTTCTTCAATTAAGACAACTTCTCATTAGTGACAGAATGTATACTTCCTCTCTGATGATGACCTCTGATCCCTTGGCCTCTGCCCTGCTCTGGAAACAGTTACAAAGTTCTTTAACCTGTTAAGTATCAAGAAGCATTTTAAATCACCAATAAGCTTGAACCCTGAGGCACTCAGCTCTAGCTCTCTAGTTGGCAAACTTAGCTCCACTAAGTGTCTAGAGGTTCTCACTCCCTACTGCGAGCAAGCCTTCTGTTCAGCTTTCTTACTCAGTGGGTCTGGAAGCCCTGTCTCCTTGTTCTGCTGCTGCTATTTCTCTGCTATTGCTTCTCACTATCTCTTAGGAGTTGAGCTCTGTCTCCTAAAAATACATGTCAACTTTGCTAGACCATGATTCTCTGTATAATACAATTATCCTGTGTGTTATAAATCCTAACCTCCGTGATGTTAATGAAGCAGGATTAGAGGCAGTTATGTAATGATGTACTTATTGTCCATGATTCCATCTGATACAATCAGCATCCCCCTCCAATATAAGAGAGTTAAACTGGGATGCACCACCCTTAATTAGGGCACAGCCCTGAGATGATGAAAAGGATGTTTCCCTAAGATGTAGCTGGTAACACTTTTTTTTTT
>NW_006403879.1:0-795 GCF_000299155.1 Elephantulus edwardii
TCATGCTTGGAAAGCTTGAGTGTCAGTCAAGGAAAGAGATCCTCAATAAGATGGACTGATACAATGACTGTAATAAATATATTAGTTGTTGTTGTTATGTGCCGTTGAGTCGTTTGCGACATAGCACAGGATCCATTGTTCATGGGGTTGCTATGAGTCTTCTATAATTTTATAAGACAGAAGATATGGTAACAGTATGAATGATCCATGTTACATTTCAAATTTAAGTAACTCAATGAAATAAGTAAGTGAAAAAATGGAGTAAAAACTAAGATTGAGCAAACTAATCTAATGTAGTTCCTGTCATCTTAATGAATCAACAGATATTAATTATAGGAAATGAAACATGTTGGTAAATATTAGGAGCCAATGAAAATGGATTTTTTTTTAAACAAAGAGAAGAAAGTTAGAAGTAATTAGTTTTTTAATATTCATGTCACTTAACTTCAGGGAAGGAGAAGGGATGAAAAGCAAGGCTAAGGCAGATAAAGGAGATTGAGAGAGAGAGAGAAAAAAAAAGATGAAATTATTTTAAACACTTGATTACTTCAAATTAAACCGTTTTAAGAGCATTTTTCTTCTGGCTTTAACCACCCTCTGCCCATCTTCATGGGTCCCCTTGAATTGTAATAGTTTACTTCTTTTACAATACCTTGAAAAAAAATCTTAGACATTCTTAGACCAAGAAACCTAAGAAAGGTCCTGAAAAGATTGAAATTAAAATAGTCCCTATAGTTCTCAGCTGAATTAAACTCAAGTTTCTATAGTTCTCAGCTAAGTTAATTTTTAAAGCCC
>NW_006403879.1:1995-3478 GCF_000299155.1 Elephantulus edwardii
TATATACAAAACCAAGAACCAACCTCATTCTAAGTAGAGAGAAATTAAAGGTATTCCCCTTATGAACAAGGATTAGACAGTATTCTCATTATCATCACTCTTGTACAACATTGGAAAGGAAGTCATAACTAGAGACATAAGGCAATAAAAAAGAAATAAGATACATCCAAATTGACAAAGAGAAAGTAAAACTATTTCTGTTTGCAGATGATATGATACTATACATAGAAAAATCCCAAAAACTAAGCAAGACATTTATTGGATCTAGTTAACCAATTCAGTAGAATAACAGGATACAAGATCAATATACATAATTCAGTTGGATTTCTCTGCATTAACAAAGAGAACATGAATAAGGAAATAAAAGAAACAATAGTAATTAAAATACTACGCATAAGATGCAATAATTTTAAACAAAACTAACCAGAGACTCAAAAGACTTATTCAAAGAAAAATGAAAAACACTACCACAAGAAACAAAAAGAGACAAAGAAAAAAGAATCATTAACATCCTATATATTGTGTAGATGACACACCATGCTTGCTAAAACAGAAGAGGACCTTAAGTGTTCTGCCCACGAAATGCCTCTCAAAGGAAATCCAATCATATGTCTGAAAATTTCAAGAGTGTTTATTAATTCCACATGTGGAGACTTCCTACCTCCTTAGGAAGGTGATGAGGGGGAAAGCATCGAGTTCCCCCTCCCACTTGCTTTTATAGCCCTTTTTTGAGTGTCCCTGTTAGGACAGAGAGATTGGTGGGTTGAGCAATCAGTCATTTGGATCGGCTTTTGACGGGCTGGCTACTTTGCCCACTTTTACTCCTTTTGTGTCACGAAGACACTAGTTAATTCCTTACTTTTCAAGGACAGACAAGGCTTTACCCAGGGCACTCATGTTTGCCTTAGCTAAGATTTTTATGGCTCACTTCTGCCTCTAGCATTAAAGGGGCTTTATGAAAAATGGGGTTTCTGCTGTCCCTTCAGAAGCACTTGCTGTAGAAGGTCAAGGACTGTAGTCTTCAATAAGAATGGAAGTCCAACATTAAGAAAACAAAGATTCTCAACAAAGACCTTCATGATAGAGGGAGAAAGGATAGAGGTTGTTAACAATTATAGCTTGCTTGGCTTTACAATCAACAATCGTGGTATGTTGTTGTTGTTATGTGCCATCGAGACACTTGCAACTCATAGCAACCCCATGTACAATAGCCCTAAACCATGCTCTATCCTATACCAATTGCACTGCCTCTGACACACCCATCCCGATTACCCCAGTCACTGAATCAATCCACCTCATAGAGGGTCATCCTCTCCTGTGCCGTCCCTCCACCCTCCCAAGCATGATGTCCCTCTCCAAGGACCTGTCCCTCCTTACATGTCCAAAGTATGTCAGATGAAACCCCAGAATCCTTGCCTCCAAGAAGCAGCCTGGTTTAACCCTATCCAGGATAAATCTGTTTTTGTTTTCTTGGCAGTCCATG
>NW_006403880.1:0-659 GCF_000299155.1 Elephantulus edwardii
CTTCCTTGTGCTTTGGCTTCTCTACGCTCCAGAGGCAATAAGCAGCAATATTTAAACTTTTCTTTTGTTCAGTTCATACTGTTTTGACTGAAAAGGAAGTGCCAATATTTTGATATGGTGGAAATAGATTCTCATTTATACTAGGGAGAATCCCTTTTTTAAATTTGTGATTTGAGTGAAAGTTTGCAGAGCAATTGGTTTTCCATCTTAACTATTCACACACATTTTATTTAATGACATAACTGTAATATCCATATTTTATCTGTACTCTACCCACTTTATCTCTGTGACTCTCATTTCTATTAATCTCTAATACCCCTTCTTGTGCTTACATTGTGTCAGGTGAATGTGTTGTTGAGTGCCATCGACTCAGAACTGACCCATAGCTGACCATTCAGCATGTTTTTAGAGGCATTCAATCATATGGGAGAAGAAACCTGAAGCATTTTCTGTAGAAGGTCAAGGGCTGTAGTCTTCAATATGAATTTAAGCTTAACATCAAGAAGATAAAGATTCTCACTCCTGGGTCAGTTTGCAGCACTGTGTAAATGGAGAAGAGTTTGAGGTTATTAACAATTATGGCTTGCTCGGCTCCACAATCAACACTCTTGCTGCCAGCAGTCAGGAAATGAAAAGATGAATTGCACTGGGGAAATCTG
>NW_006403880.1:2234-3497 GCF_000299155.1 Elephantulus edwardii
TTGATAGTGACCTTTTGCTCTCTTCATGGATAGTATCCTTGATGTCTTCTCACAACTCATTTGTTCTTCAATCATTGGTGTTCAGTACTTCAAACCTATTCTTTATTATTGTTATTTTAATGAAAATTTACAGAAAACTTGTATTTCCATTCATTTACAGTGTCACATTTTCCGCCCTACCTAGCCTTCGACCCCCAGTTCTCTTTTCTCTTTAAAAAATTCATTAACTGTTGCACAATTTCCTCTCTTTCCCCCAACCCAGTACACTTTGCTATACACCTGTTATTCTGGACTGTTGTCCTGAAAATAATGCCTAACCATATATTCCTTTTAAACAGTTCTTTCCCTCATCTTCATGGGATGGGAGTGTCAGAGACAGTGCGATTGGCACAGGATACAGCAGAGTTTAGGGCTGCTGTACATAGGGTCACCTTGAGTCGCAAGCAACTCGACGGCACATTAACAACAACAACAACAACAACATTTCCTCATCTGTTTCAATGCATTGTTCATTATCCCCTCTTTTCCTAGTTTCCCCCCAACTCCCATGTCAGTCCTGTCTTAAAACAGTGGAATTAATGCAATATTTGTCCTTTTGTGACTGAATTTTTCACTCAGCATGATGTTGTCCAGGGTTACCCATTTTGTATAATATTTTATGAGTTCTTTGTTTTTCAGTGTTGCATAGAATTTCATTTTGTGAATATACCACAGCTCTCTGTTCATTTGTTGATGGGCACTTGGGTTGATTCCATCTCTTTGCTTTTGTGGACAACACAGCAATAAACATGTTGTTTGTGGTTGTTATGTTCTGTCGAGTCACTTGCAACTTATAGCTACCCTATGTACAAGAGCCCTAAACACCATTCTGTCCTGTGCCAACCTCGCCATCTCAAACACACTCATGCCCACCCCTCCACTCACAGAGTCGATCCATCTCATCGAGGGTCTTCCTCTCTTGCACCGCCCCTCCCTTCTCCCAAATATGATGTCCTTCTCCAAGGACCAGTCCCTCCTTGCAACATGCCCAAAGTATGTCAGACAAAGCTTCAGAATCCTTAACTCCAAGGAGCTTTTTGGCTTCACGCTCTCCAGGACAAACCTGTTTGTTCTCCTAGCAGTCAACACTCTTCTCCAGCACCACAACTCAAAGGCATCAATTCTCTTTCCATCATCGCTAGTCACTGTCCAACTCTCCGATGCATAGCACATAATTGTGAAGACTAGCCTGGATCAGGAGCACCTTAGTCTCCAGCCTGATGT
>NW_006403881.1:0-512 GCF_000299155.1 Elephantulus edwardii
TGGAGCCAAGCAAATTAAAGCTGTTAACAATCTCAATCTCTTCACCATCCATCCTGAAGTTGGTTAGTTTATTATATGTTGGACTGCTAATTGAAAGATCAGTGGATCAAATCTATCATATGATCTATGGAATAAAAAGATAGCTTCCTTCTATAAAGATTTGCTGTTGTTGTTGCTGTTGTTGTTGTGGTGGTGGTATACCATAGAGTCAGAACTGACCCATAGCTGACCTTCTGGAAGGTTTTCAGAAGCAATTAATCTCATGGGAGGAGATTGCCCATCCTTCTTTCTCATGGAGCAGCTGGTGGCCTCAAACTGTGTTATTGAGGGTTCAGTTTAAAAAGTGAAATTCACTTTGAGGACTAAGCTCTGTATGACCTAATCAATTTAAAGATTCTAATCACTGGACCAATTGGCAGCATCAGGATGGATGGTGAAGAGATTGAGATTGTTAACAACTTTAGTCTTCTTGATTCCACAGTCAACACTCTTGACACTGGTAGCCAGAAAAT
>NW_006403881.1:2677-3629 GCF_000299155.1 Elephantulus edwardii
ACAACAACAACAATCTCAAGAATAGATTTAAGGTTTTGAGCACCAATGAATGAAGACCAAATGAGCTCTGGGAGGATATCAAGAATATCATCCGTGAAGAATGCAAACGGTCATTACAAAGACAGAAAGGAAGAAAATACCAAGATAGATGTAAGAAGATAATCTAAACATTGTCCTAGAACGCTAAGAAGCCAAAGAGAAGGGAAGAAAATAGGAAGTTAAGGAGCTAAAAGGAAGATTTCAAAGGGCAGCTTGGAAAGACAAAACAAATTATTATAATAAATTGTGCAAAGAGCTAGAGTCAAAAATTTAAAATGAAAAAAGAATGAACATGCCTGGAATTTCTCAAATTAAAGAAACTTAAAAATAAATTCAAGCTTTGAGTTGCAGTATTTAAAGATGGAAAGGGTAGAATACTGAATGACGTTAAAAGAAGATGGAAGGAGTCATATTCACTGTGTCCAAAAGAACTAGCTGACACAGAAGAATTTCATGGGATGAAACAACATATTAAAAGGGAGTGGTTTTAAAAGGAAATTCAAGCTGTTCTGAAAGAACTGGCAAAAGCAAGGCCCCAGGGATTGATAGAAAGAATGCCAATTGATATATTTCAATACATAGATACAGGCCTAGACATGCTCACTTGGTTATGGCAAGAAATCTGTAGGACAAACGCCTGGCCAACTGACTGAAAGAGATAATATTCATTCCCATTTAAAAAAAAGTGACCCAAAAGTTTGGAAATTATCAAACAATATCACTAATATCACACACAAGCAAAATCCTGCTAGAGATTATCCCAAAACAACTAGAACAGTATATTAAAAGGGACCTACTAAACCAGAAGAATGATGTTGCATTCATAGTCAAACAGTCAATTTCAGTTCTATCCTGAAATACAGTGCTGTGAATGATAGGATAATATCCACACACATAAAAGGGAGACCCATTA
>NW_006403882.1:0-563 GCF_000299155.1 Elephantulus edwardii
AATTTCATAAAATACTATATAATATGGAAGAGTCTAGAGAGCATTATGCTGAGTGAACTAACTCAATATTCTAAGGACAAATACTGCATAAGACCATTATTTTAAAAATAGAACGATAACTAATAAGAGGTGTATAAATGTCCAAAAGGGGAAGGAGAAAAGTGCAAAGGGGCTGAGAAACAGGAAAGGTGGAAACCACGATGATAACAGAGTTTAGTGGGTGGGTTGGGAGGAGGCGGAGGGAATGGAAAAGAGTCAATAGGAACTTGAAAAGATGGCCCAATAATAGGCATGTTGTTGTTAGATGCCATTGAGCCAAATACCACTCATAATGACCCTATGTCCTATCCTGTGCCATCCTCACACTTCCTGACACACTAGAGCCCACTGTGGCAGTCACCAGGTTAATGCACCTGGTTGAAGATCTTCCTCTCCTTCGCTGACCCTCCACCCTTCCAAGCATCACATCCTTCTCCAAGGAATAGCACCTCCGCAATATGACCAAAGTATATGAAATTGAAAGCTCATCATTCATACCTCCAAAGAGCATTCCAGCTGTACCC
>NW_006403882.1:1963-3354 GCF_000299155.1 Elephantulus edwardii
ACATTTCCCTGGAGTCAGAAGTTCAGAGAAAAACATAAGTGAGGTAGCTACCCAACTGATCTCTATAGCATTGTCTTCAGATCAAGAAAATATCAATGGCTCGAAGAAAGCAAGCTATCCTGAACACTAAACAAGCACAAAGCAAGATATCACCGCCAAAGAGCAACACAGTATCAATGGATTTTCTGAAGCCACAAAGTCTGACTGAACTTTCTGACACAGAATTTAAAAAAGGGATGACTAAATATTTTCAATGGATAAAAAAACAAACTTAAAGAATTACAGGATACTACAAGCAAAAACAAGGAGGAGATAAAAAAAACAAAACAAAAACAAAAAACCACCAACCAATCCAGAACAATATAGAGACAACAAAAGAGGCATTAGTGGCATTGGAAAAACAAGAAACCACTATCCAAAATATGAGGTCCAATGTTTCAGATGCTATCAACATGATGGAGGGACACATGAACAGAGTTGAAGAGATGGAACACAGAACCAGTGAAATTAAAGAATTGTCACCAGTGATGTTAGAACAAAAAGCAGACTCAGGAAAGAAGGGAAAAATAGAAAACCTAAAAATAATGTGGGACACCATCAAGAGAAATAACATATGCATAATTGGATTCCCAGACGAGAAAGAACCAAGTAAGGCAATGAAAAAGTGGAAAAAAAAATACTAGAGGAAAACTTCCCAAGAACAATGAAGACTGAAAGCATATATATTCAAGAAGCTCAGAGAACACCACATAGATTAGACCCCAAAAGAAAAACATCAAGGCATACCACAGTAAAATTTGCCAAAACCAAAGATAAGGAAAGAATCCTGAAAGCAGCAAGAGAGAAACAAAGAGTAACCTATAAGGGAAAGCAGATAAGATTAAGTGCCGATTTCTCAGCAGAAACCATGCAAGCAAGAAGAGAGTGGAAGGACATATGTCAAACACTCATGCAACACAACTGTCAACCAGGAATAATGTATTCAGCAAAATTATCCACCAAATATGAAGGAGAGATCAAGATATTCCCAGAAAAACGGAACCTAAGAGAGTTTGTAAAAACAAGACCAGCATTGCAGGAAAGACTCAGAGATGTCCTTCGTAAAGAGGTACCACAGAATGCATCATGGACCAAAGTAACTAGAAACAACATGAAAAAGAACTCAACACAATGATAGCAATAAATCCTTCCCTCTCAATAATTACACTGAATGTGAATGATTTGAATGCACTGCTGAAGAGAAAAAGAGTAGCAGATCATAATGCTGAAAGGGTCAATAGAACAAGAGGATATAACAATAATAAATATCTATGCACCAAATGAAAGACCTGCTAAACACATAAAACAAACTTTACCAAAACTGAAAAAGGAAATAGACAACACTACAAAAA
>NW_006403883.1:0-1115 GCF_000299155.1 Elephantulus edwardii
GGCAGTGAAATGTTGTCTCACATACTTACGGCATGTTGTGAAGAGATGCCAGTACTTGGAAAACACATCATCCTTCAAAATGTAGAGAATTGCAATATATCAAAGAAATAATTCACCATGACCAAGCAGGATTCATAATAGGTATGCAAGGATGGTTCAACATAAGGAAAACAGTTAATGTCATTAACAAATTAGATTAACAAAGCAAAGAACAAGAACCACATGATCTTATCAATTGATGCAGAAAAGGCCTTTGACAAAATCCAACACCCTTTCGTGATTAAAATACTCAACAAAATAGGATAAGAAGAGAATTTCTTCAACATAGTAAAAAGTATTTATGCAAACCCGAGGGCCAACAGTGTTCTCAATGGAGAGAGGTTAAAGGCATTCCATTTAAGAACAGGAACCAGGCAAGGATGCCCACTATCACCTCTCTTATTGAATATTGTATTGGAAGTCTTAGTGATAGCAATAGGACAAGATAACGAAATAAAAGGTATCCAAATTGGCAAAGAGAAGACAAAATTATCTCTCTATGCAGATGAGATGATACTATACTAAGAAAACCCAAAAGACTCAGCAAGAAAACTCTTGGATACAGTGGACCAAGTCAGCAAAGTAGCAGGATACAAGATCAACATACAAAAATTAGTTGGATTTCTCTACAGTGACAAAGAGGATACAGAGCCAGAACTAAGAAAAACAACACTATTCACAATAGCTAATCACAAGAATAAATACTTGGGAGTGATCTATTAAAAGAAAATTACAAAACATTACTACAAGAAACAAAAAGACACCTGGAGAAGTGGAAGAATATCCCTTGCTCATGGATAGGAAGATTCAATATTGTGAAAATGGCAATACTACCGAAGGCAATTTACATTTAATGCAATTCCAATACAAATAGCAATCCCATTCTCCAAGGAGATGGAAAAGGCAATCTCCAGTTTCATTTGGAATGGAAAGAAGCCCCGAATAAGCAAAGCATTCCTTAAAAATAGAAAAAAGATAGGAGATGTATCATTCCCTGATTTCAAATTCTATTACACTGTCACGGTGGTTAAGACAGCATGGTACTGGTACAATTACAGACACAAAGATCAATGGAA
>NW_006403883.1:2546-3425 GCF_000299155.1 Elephantulus edwardii
AGATTTTTAGGATAATTAGTCTAAGGCAAGTTTTTGATTTGTTATTCATAAAGTTGCTGTGAGTTTTAATTGAGTTGATAACACCTGACAACAAGAAAATAATTATCTAAATAAAATTCCCTAGTTCCATAATTGATTCATGTATCCACTCGTTACTTGCAATCAAGTTGGAATTGATTCCTAGTAGACCAGTAGAAGGTTTTGATATACTGTAAATCACAGAGGATTTACATTATTGCCCATCTTTCTCTGTGGAAAATTGGTGGAGCAGCTGATGGCAGCCCAAATCTTTACCCAAGCCACCAGAACTCTCTTATTCTGACACTAGTCTATCTTATTTTTTTCTTGTAGTAGAATTCACTCCTTCTTCTTAGGTGTTGTCAAGATGACTACTACTTATAGCAACTCTATGAATAACATATCAGAATCTTATCCTATTTGGCACCATTCTCACAGTATCTACCATGCTCAAACTATTTTTGCAGCCACTGTGTCAACCCATTTATTTGAGAGTATTCTCTTCTATTGTCTTTCTGAACATGTTGTTCTTTTTTCCAATGACTATCCTTTCCTGACAAAATGCTAAAAATATGTATAACAAAATTTCAACATCCATTGCTTTCAAGTTCCATCCCTAGTTATCCTTTCCTCAAAAACAGATTTGTTTGTTAGTTTGGTAACTCATTGCATATTTGACAAGTTTTCCTAATACCACAATTTAAAGGCATTAATTTTTAAAAAATTATTATGTTATTAGGTGCCATAAAGTCTTACTCGTGTTGTTGATTGCTTTCAAGTTCAACATGACTCACAGCGACCCTATAAACAAAAGGCCTGAAGACTCTTTACAACTATTGACATTTATCAAAGTTCATAGAG
>NW_006403884.1:0-1196 GCF_000299155.1 Elephantulus edwardii
ACGGCAGTGTAGTAGGATTTGAAATCAGGGAGTGAGATACCTCCTACCGTTCTTCTATTCTTAAGGAGTGCTTTGCTTATTTTTAAATATAATGCTGTCAATGATAGGGTAATATCCATCTACATAAAAGAAAGCTTGATAATATGATTATTATTCAAATATGTGCATCAACTACTAGAGCCCAAATGAAAATATTGAGAAATTCCACCAACTTTTGCGGTTGGAAATGGATGGGACTTGCAATCAAGACACATTAATAGCTGGTTGCACAACAGGTGAGTGCAATTAATGTCACTAAATTGAACGTATTGTTGTTGTTGTTGTTATGTGCCATTAAGTTGCTCGAGACTCATAGCGATCCTATGTACAACAGCCCTAAACCTTTCTCTATCCTGTGTCAATTTCACTGTCTCTGACACACCTACCCCGATTACCCCAGTGACTGAATCAATCCATCTCTTCGAGGGTCTTCCTCTCCAGCGCTGTCCCTCCACCCTCCCAAGCACGGCATCCTTCACTAAGGATTGGTCCCTCCTTGCAACATGTCCAAAGTATGTCAAACGAAGCTTCAGAATCCTTGCCTCCAAGGAGCAGCCTGGTTTCACCCTCTCCAGGTTGAACCTTGAACCTGTTCGTTTTCTTAACAGTCTATGGTGTATGCAATGCTCTTCTCCAACACCACAGCACAAAGGTATCAATTCTCCTTCTATCCTCTCTAGTCATGGACCAGCTCTCCGACACATAACAAGTGATTGTAAAGAACATAGATGTTTTTTGATTATACAATAAAATCTGAGAAAGCAAGAAACTGTGTAAGGCAAAGTGCTGTCACAAAAGAGTGCAATTGAAAAGTAAGAAGATAGCAACCATTCAAAGGCAGAAAATTAATGAGAATGTGAAAACCTGAGGCAATCATATTGTATTTCAGCTCTCATAAGTGTTATTCTATATATTTTATCACAATAGAATAAAAAACAAATTATCACTTAAACCAAAAGAATATTGAAAGAAGAAAGATGAGGAGCATAATTTGGAGATCTCCAGTCTGAAGGACCCTCCAACTGAGATAATTCTAACATCTCAGGAGATACCATTCAACAGACAGTTTCATAAACAAGTCTGCATAGGTTAGGGTGAAAAGTCTGAGCAAGAAATGGAGATTTTAAAAATAATGATGGATATATTTATAGTAAAGT
>NW_006403884.1:1327-3275 GCF_000299155.1 Elephantulus edwardii
AAAGAAGCATTTTTTTCTCTGTCACTGAGTCAGCACCAGTTCATAGCTAACTCTCCAGTGGGTTTTTGGAAGGTTGTTAATTGTCCTGGAGAAGATTGTTCATCTTCCTCTCTCTGAGCAACTGCTAAATTTGAACCACATGAGAGCTGCTGCGATTGTTAATTATATTTTAGAGGAACATTTTTTTAAGTGGTAGGGCACCTCTCCAAATTATTGAGGAGTAATGAAGTCAGTTTGAGAACTAAGGTGCATCTGATTCAGGCCATTGTATTTCCTATCACTTGCGATGCATCTGAGAGTTGGAAAGTGAATAAGGATGACAGAAGAAGAATTGACGCCTTTGAGCTGTGGTGTTGGAGAAGAGCACTGAATGTTCCATGGACAGCCATGTCTTGGAGAGGGTGCAGCCAGCTGTTTGGAGGCAAGAATGATGAGGCTTCTGCCTCACATTCTTTGGTCATGTTGTTAGGAGAGTCTTTTCCTTGGAGGACATGATGCTGAGAAGCATGGAGGGTCAGTGAAGGATAGGACGACCTCTACCAGGTGGGATTGACATGGTGACTTTTGCAATGGGCTGTGTTCCAGGAAGTGTGAGGATGGCACAAGATAAAACAGGGTTCAGATCTTTTGTTCATAGGGTTGCTATGAGTCATACTCGATGGTACCTAACAACAACAATCCTCTGCTGGGATCATAATTTCCATAAAGGTAAAGACTGAGTTTGGTTCACTATAATATCACACTACAGCATTGTCAATTAATAAATATGAGTTTAAAAAAACCTCAAAACTGTTAGCATGTATAGTTTAAACTCCATATTTTCAGTAATCATTTCCTACATTATACACAATTTCATATTTTCAGAAATAATATGTAGCAAAAAGCCCAGACTTCAGAGTTATACAGTTAGCGTTCAAATCTTGACCTTGGAATTTACTAGTTGAGAAGGGCAGAGGGATGGAGAAAGAGAGGAAGATCATCGATGAGATGGATTGATACAATGACTGGGGTAACGAGGGTATGTGTGTCACAGAATAGAGCAGTTTTCAGGGCTGTTGTACATAGGGTTGCTATGAGTCACAAGCGACTCAATGGCACATAAGAACAAATAACAACCCCTTAGTCATGTCATCTCTTCATCTGGTATATATGAAATTGCTGTTCTTGTAGGTTCAAAAAAGGCAAAATAGCCATTGTTTCATGAGATTCCCTTAACAACAAATTAAAGTAGTAATATTTTCCTGATAAAATGTCTAGGATTAAACAAGATAATATATATGAAAGTCTGGAAAATATATAAAGATATAGAAAATTATATTTGCTGAAATGCTTAGAATATTTCCATTGTACACTATTATAAAATCTTCATGAGCATGTCAAAACCCAATCAAACCATCATCAAATAAACCATTAAATTAAATGTTTCTAGCTCTTTAATACCAAATGGTAAAAGCTGTCTCAATATCAGTTAAAAGTGCCAAGAAATTTGGATTGTAAATTATATATGGAAAGGCAGTGAAATAATGAGAATAGACTTTGCTTTTAAGAATTATGCAGCTACGATAACTGGTTTTGACTAACATAATAATCTGATCTGAAGGTTTAGACTAGATCTCATCCTCAAGGTGTAGTTTAATTTTATCAGTATTTTATTGTGGCTTTGGTGGAAATTATCAGAGAACATTTGCTTTTCTTTTTTTTTTTACTTTTTAAAAAAATTTAGTTTATTTTTCATTTCAGTGAACATCTACAGAGATTTTGGAATTCCATTCATTCATGGTTGCACCCTTCTCCCCGCACCTCCCCAAACCCCACCCCCTACCCCCAAATATAATCCACTCTGCAACCCTCGATGCATACTCCTACGATAAAAATAATGCCCTAAAATATAATACTTTTAGACTATTCTCTCCCCCATAGACTTCAATGCCGTAAACATATTTCATCC
>NW_006403885.1:0-504 GCF_000299155.1 Elephantulus edwardii
CTCTCTCACACACACACACACACACACACACGCACTCCTATTTCTTTATATCTCTTTCTGTCCTGTCACAATATTGAAAGTTACTATGGGCAATACGTTGAATGACTCAGAAAGCATCAAAAGAAGATGGAGGGAATACACAGAGTCACTGTACCAGAAAGAATTGATTGACACTGAAAAAATTTCAGGAAATACTATATGAACAGGAACCAGTGGTAATAAAGGAGGAAGTAGAAGCTTCATTGAAGGCATTGGCAAAAAATAAGGCCTCATGATGATGAAATACCAATTGACTTGTTTCAATTAGCAGATGCAGCTTTGGATGCACTCACCAGTCTATGCCAGGAAATTTAGAAGACAGCAATCTTGCCAATGGATTGGCAGAGGTACATATTTGTTCCAATTCCCAAGAAAGAGGAACTAACTGAATGAGGAAACTATCAAACAATATCATCTAAAATGGCTTTGCTTATGTATTTGCTTTTTTTGTTTGTTATTAGGTAC
>NW_006403885.1:2019-2785 GCF_000299155.1 Elephantulus edwardii
AGACTTAACAATAGACATTGTGAGCAAACATTACTCACTTCTGCTGAGTCTCTTTCAACTTACAGAGACCCTCTGCTCAGTTTAAGGGTGTAAATATTTTTTTTTTAAGACATAAATCTATTTTTATTTCTACCTTCTTAGTCTTTTTTAATAAATTTTATTAATTTTAATCAACATTTACTGAGATTTTGTATTTCCACTCATTCATTGTTGTAGTTTTCTCCCTGTCCCCACCCATCACCCCCCCAGTTCACTCTTCTCTTTGAAAAGTAAAAGAAAAATTCCTTCACTGGTATACAACCCCCCCTCCCCACCCCAAGTACACTCCACTATGCAACTTTCATTCCAGACTCTTATGATAACCATAATACCCTATAATATGAGGATGTAAATCTTTATAGGAGGATCCTGCCCATCTTTCTCCCTCAGAATTGTCAGAGAATTTGAATTCCTAATCTTTTAGTTAGTAAACTACTATGTCTGTGCCACTAAGGCTATAAAAGTCCCTTATTTACTCCAAGATAGGGATGTTTTGGTGCATAAAACGTTTTAGATTATCAATTGGTGGTTAGTACGGAGTACTGTTGGTCTAATGGATAAAGAGTTGGGCTGCCAACTTGAAGGTTGTTGTTATGTGCCATTGAGTCGCTTGTGACTCATAGCAACCCTATGTACAAGAGCTCTATACACTCTTCTATCCTGTGCCAACCTCGCCATCTCAAACACACTTATTCCCACCTCTCTAGTCACAGAATCAATCCATCTC
>NW_006403886.1:0-556 GCF_000299155.1 Elephantulus edwardii
GGGTGCTCACGTGCCGGGGATGCGGTGATCAGGTGCCGGGCACCTGGTATTCACATGCCGTGCACCGGGTGCTCACGTTCCGGGTACAGGGTGCTCCCGTGCCCGGGACGGTGTGTTCACGTGCCCGGCTCTGGGTGTTCACGTGCCGTGGACGGGGTGTTCACGTGGTGAGCACGTGGTATTCACTTCCCTGGCACCGGGTATTCACGTGCCTGGTCCGCCGCGCTCAAGAGCCAGGGACGGGGTGATTATGTGTCGCGCACCTACTGTTCACGTGTCGGGTACCAGGTGCTCACGTGCCGGGCACCGGGTGTTCACGTGCCGGACACCGGGTGCTCATGTGCCGGGAACGGGGTGCTCACGTGCCGGGCACCGGGTGTTCAAGTGCCAGGCACCGGGTGTTCACTGGCCGGGCACCGGGTGTTCACATGCCGGGGACGGGGTGTTCACGTGCCGGGGACCGGGTGCTCACGTGCCGCGCAAGGGGTGCTCACGTGCCGGGCACCACGTGCTCACGAGCTGGGAACCGGGTGCTCACGTGCCTCGGTACGGGGTG
>NW_006403886.1:1492-1882 GCF_000299155.1 Elephantulus edwardii
TGCATACCGGGTGCTCACGTGCCAGGTACGGGGTGCTCACGTGCCAGGGAAGGTTTGTTCACGTGCCCGGCATGGGATTTTCTCGTGCCGGGAACGGGGTGTTCACGTGCCGGGCACCGGGTGCTCACGTGCTGGGCACGGGTTGATCACGTGCCGGGCACCTGGTGTTCACGTGCCCGGCACGGGGTGTTCACCTGTTGAGCATGTGGTGTTCGCGTGCCGGTCACCGGGTGCTCACGTGCCAGGGACGGGGCGATCACGTGTCGGGCACCTGGTGTTCACGTGTCGGGCACCGGGTATTCATGTGCCGGGTCCGGGGTGCTCACGTGCCAGGTACGGTGTGCTCACGTGCCAGGGATGGTTTGTTCACGTGCCCGGCACGGGATGTTC
>NW_006403886.1:2565-3024 GCF_000299155.1 Elephantulus edwardii
GGGACGGGGGGATCACGTGCCGTGTACCGGGTGCTCACGTGCCGGGCACCGGCTGCTCACGTGCCCGGCCCAGGTGTTCCCGTGGTGAGCACGTGGTGTTCACTTCCCGGGCACCAGGTATTTACGTACCGGGTCCGGGGTGCTCACGTGCCGGGGACGGGATGATAACGTGCTGGACACCTGGTGTTCACGGGTCGCGTACCGGGTGCTCACGTGCCAGGTACGGGGTGCTCACGTGCCGGGGACAGTGTGTTCACGTGACTGGCACGGGATGTTCTCATGCCGGGAACGGGGTATTCACGTGCCGGGCACCTCGTGTTCACGTGCCGGGCACCGGGTGCTCACGTGCCGGGCACGTGGTTTTCACTTCCCGGGCACCGGGTATTCTCGTGTCGGGTCCGGGGTTCTCACATGCCAGGGACGGGGTGATCACGTGCCGGGCACCGGGTGCTCACGTGC
>NW_006403887.1:0-3360 GCF_000299155.1 Elephantulus edwardii
TTTGAGGCCTTGAACACTAATGAGCGAAGACCAGATGAGTTGTGGGAGGATGTTAAATGTATCATCCAGAAAGAGTGCAGGCGGTCATTACAAAGATAGGAGAGGAAGAAAAGACCAAAATGGATGTCAGAAGAAACTATGAAGATTGCACTGGAACGTAGAGAAGCCAAAGTACAAGGAAGAATCCAAGACACTAAAGAGCTGAATAGAAGATTCCAAAAGGCAGCAGGGAATGACAAAGCAAAATACTACAATGAAATGTGGGAGGAGCTAGGGTCAGAAAATCAAAAGGGCCGAACTCAGTTCAGCATTTCTTAAGCTCAAGAAACTGAAGAACAAATTCAAACCTAGAGTAGCTATAATCAAGGATGCTTTAGGCAGAATATTAAACGATCTAGGAAGTATTAAAAGAAGATGGAAGGAATATACTGAGTCATTGTATCAAAAGGAATTGGCAGATATAGAAGCATGAAATAACTTATGAACAAGAGCCTATAATGATGAAGGAAGAGGTTCAAGAACAGCTAAGATTTTGTTAATGAAATTCTAGTAAGAAAAAGCAGTCAGGGCCAAAACAACGGTAATAGTCATTTAAACAATCCCCAACCCTATGCCATCGCTTGGAATCAATAGTTCCTTCTTGTGGAAACCATGGGCAAACATCTTCTAAAAACAAGAAAAATTTCTTTAAATCTTTTTTAGTTACCCTATACCTCGTGCTTTGAGGGAATCCTTGATACCCTTTACGAACAATTCATATTCACTTAATCCCTGTCCCATGATTCGCTTCCATTACCTCCTCTCATGCCCGTCTCACAGGGTGGGTAATCCCGTGGCGGCAGCTAAGTGCCTGTCTCACAGGACGAATAGTCCCGCGGCTGGCAACAGTGCCTTCACTCGTGGTCCCAGACTCACTGCAACTCAATGGATGGACCGGCCGGTCACTTTTAGCGGGAAGTGTTCTTCATCCTTCCCTGTTCCTGGGTCGCATGTTGGGCGCTAATTATGCCCTGGCCCACGGAGATCTTCAATGGTGACCCTAGGAGGGGAAGAACGAGAATGGGGGGAGCAGGAGGTAAAGAGGCATGGAGACAAGTCGAATTTCCAATCCAGTCTCAATTTTATTGAAAGCACTCACAGGTTATATACAAAAGCACAATGGGGGAGAAGAAGTACGCAATGGGGGAGAATAACATGTCGTTTCCAGTAAGCTGAAAGTTATCTGGTAAACAGAAACGCTGTAGGGCATTCCCAGTAAACTGAAACCTATCCCCCCAGGGTGGGGTAAACTGAAACCTATCCTCCCAGGGAGGGGCAACATGTCCAAACATGTTCTTAGAGAATTACAAAATGGCTTCAGAGAATTACAAAATGGCTTCAACTAGGTAGAACAAGCGGCTCCCAGCAATTCCTCTACAGTAACAAAGAGAACACACAGAAGGAAACAAAGAAAGCAGTAACATTTACAATAGTCAACCGCAAGTTGAGAGACTTGGGAGTGAACCTAAGTAGAAACACAAAAGACCTGTAAAAAGAAAACTACAGAACCTTTTTGTGAGACACAGTCAATGACCTAAATAAATGGAAAAAATGTGCCCTGTTCATGGATAAGAAGACTCAAAATTGTGAAAATGACAATCCTACTAAAAGCTACCTACTTGTTCAACATGCTCCCAAAACATACCGAATGCATTTTGAAGGAGATTGAAATGGAAATTGTCAAGTTTATTTGGAAAGACACCCCAAATAAGCAAAGCACTTCTGAAAAACAAAATGAAATTAGAGGCATAGTACTCCCTCACCTCTAAACCTACCATACAATGGTAGGGAAAAAACCAGCATGGTACAGGTACAACCACAGACATATAGACCAAAGGAACAGAATCGAGAACCCAGAAATAGACCCAGCTATCGATGGTCAACTGGTACTCAACAAGAAAATCAATCCTATCAAATGGGGAAATGACAACTTCTTCAACAAATCGTGCTAGCAAAGTGGGCCTGCTAACTACAGAAATCTGTAATAGGATCCACGTCTCATACCATACACAAAATCAACTCAAGTAAAAATTTTCCCAACAGAGTGGAAAAAACCCCACAACCTACTAACTGGGGAAAAGACATTTGGCAATACCATTTCAGATAAGGGTCTCATACCAAAAGTTTACATAATCCTACAGGAGGACCTTCACAAGAAAAGGACCATTAACACAATTTCAAAATAGGCAAAAGACATGGAAAGCTTTTTCACAGAGGAGATACTTGGATGGCCAACAGACACATGAAAAAACTCTCAAAATCATTGGCAATAAGAGAGATGCAAATCATAACCACAATGGGATACCATCTCACTCCAGTAGCTGTGGCAAAGTTTAATAGAACAGCAAGTAAAAAACGTTGGAGAGGATGGTTAGAGATAGAAACTCTTACACACTGTTAGTGGGATTGTAAAAAGGTACACTCTGGAAGGCAGTTTAGTGTTTCCTCAGAAGGCTATACATAGAAATTCTATTTGACCCAGCTATTCTACTGCTCGGAATATAGACCAAGAGAATGAGAACTGAGGCAACCTGGAGACTTGTACACCAATGTTCATAGCAGTGTTATTCACCATTGTAAGAACATGGAAACAGCCCAAATGTCTAACTACAATCAAATGCATTGGAAAAATTATGATACATTCATATTACAGAATACTAAGCAGCATGCTGGAGCAATGATTTAGTAAATTACTACATAACTTGGAAGGGACTGGAGAGCATTATGCTAAGTGAAGTAAATCAGTTCCTTAAGGACAAATACTGTATAAGACCATTATTGTAGAAATAGAATGATAACTAATAAAACTAGTATGAGGATCCAAGGGGGATAGGTAGAAGAAGAGTGGTGAGGATGGGCATGGGGGAAGGGTATGGTAGGATAGGGTCACACAATTTGATGAGCACATATAGGGGTGAATAAAGAAAATGTGAGGTTCCCACACATGTCCACCCAGCGAATATTTGTGTGCACGTCCATCTGGCGTGCTTCTGCACGTGTGCCTGCCCCATGTCTGTGCCTGCCCCGTGTCCGTGCCTACCCAGTGCCCGTGCCTCCATGCTCTGCTTGCATCTCCTCACATATGGTCAACTAACTGCCTTTAATCCAGTGCCTTGGTCTGACTTCTTGCTGTTGTTATGTCTTTTGAGTTGCTTGCGACTCACAGCGACCCTATGTACAACAGCCCTAAACTCTGCTCTGTCCTGTGCCAATCTCATTGTCTCTGACACACCCATCCGGATTACCCCAGTCACTGAGTCAATCCACCTCATAGAGGGTCTTCCCCTCCTGTGCCGTCCCTCCACCCTCCCAAGTATGATG
>NW_006403888.1:0-1013 GCF_000299155.1 Elephantulus edwardii
GTTCCTGTTCTTAAAGGGAATGCCTTTAACCGCTCTCCATTAAGAACAATGTTGGCTCTTGGGTTTTCATAGATACTTTTTACTATGTTGAAGAATCATTATGGTATTTAACACCACAATGGCACAAGGTTCAGCATTACAGCAACCTCAGGTTACCTCAGTACAGCAAATTGACAGAAGAATCTGCAACACTTATAAAAATGTTCCTCAAAAATATAATAGCAGTCAACTTTTAAATACAAAGGCCCTTCATGATGTCTTGTTGACTTTAAACGAGGCTTAAATTGAAGAAAAAACCCACACAACAAAACCCAACAGACATGATTTTTTTTTGTTGTTGTTATGTGACATCAAGTTGCCTGAGACCTATAAAGACCCCATGTATAGCAGCTCTGAACCCTTCCCTGTCCTGAGCCAGTCTCACTAATTCTGACACACCAACCCACATTGCCCCAGTTACTGTATCAATCCATTTAATCTTGAGTCTTCCTCTCCTGTGCTGTCCACCCTTCTGAGCATGATGTCCTTCTCCAAGGACTGGTCTCTTCTGGCCATGTGCCCAAAGTTGTGAGATGGAGTTTCAAAACCCTAACCTTCAAGGAGAGACTTGGTTTCACCCTCTCCAAGACAGACATATTTATTTTCTTGGCAGTCGATGGTATGTTCAAACCTCTTCTCCAGTAACACTACCTGAAGGCAGGGGGTAAATAGAACATATGAGGAGTCTGTAAAGCTGAGTGTGGCCTGCAGAAAAGTAAGAGAGACCTCCTTTACAAAGTTGAAGTAATTGTGGCACTAGAAAAAGTTGTACTGGCTCACTGTAGAAGATTATTAATTCTTAAGAAATTTTATTAGCCTGTTGTTTTACAGCCTCAGAAATCTGCTGTAATGTCAGCTGAGTCACTTATGACTTGATGATATTGAGTTGAGTGGATTATTAAATAGTCATTATTACGAATGAAATTATAACAACCAGGAAAAGATAAAATAGATGAATGGGACCTTATAAGAAT
>NW_006403888.1:1532-2474 GCF_000299155.1 Elephantulus edwardii
CTGCATTGAAAAACAAGGAACTCATGCAATATTATTCAAAATGGGTGAGCTTGAAGAACATTATGCTGAGTGAAGTATCTAAGTAACAAAAAGACAAATACGGCATAGTGCCACTGTTGTAACATAGGACTGACCTCAGGGGTGGCGGGAGACTGAGAAAGATGGGTTCAAGATGTATACTGCATTGAAACAGATGAGGGAGAAAACTGTTTAAAAGGGATATGTGATTAGGTATTTTTGTCATGACGGGAGTTCAGAGCAAAGGCTGCATAGTGACTAGACCTGGAGGGAAGGATTGTAAAACCATGAAAGAATTTTTCTTTTACTTCTCCAAGAGGGAGTGTAGTGGTGGTCGTGGTGGTGGGGGAGTTGAGAGGGGAGAAAAGTGCAACAATGAATGAATGGAAATCCAAAGTCTCTGTAAATTGTCATTGAAATTAATAATAAATTTTAAAAAAAGAAAGTAATATAATCACTCCAGCTCTTCTTTTTGTTTGCTGTTTGCTTGAAATATTTTTTTCGACTCTTTAATTTTTATTCTATCTTTGTCCTTGTGTCTAAAGTGTGTTTCTTATACACAGCATATTATTGGGTCATGTTCCATTATCTATTCTGCAAAACTTTTCCTCTTTGCTGATGCATTAAATCCACTCATATTCTGTAAAAGTATAAATTGTTGTTGTTGTTGTTATGTGCCATCGAGTCATTTACAACTGACTCATTGCGACCCTATGTACAAGAGCCCTAAACATCATTCTTTCTATCCTGTGCCAACTTCACTATCTCAGACACACTCATTCCCACCACTCCAGTCACAGAATCTATCCATCTCATCTAGGATCTTCCCCTCCACTCTCCCAAACATGATGTCCCTCTCCAAGGACCAGTCCCTCCTTGCAACATGGTTTTATTACTGGTTTTCTGTAGTCTGTTTTATAATTT
>NW_006403888.1:2676-3488 GCF_000299155.1 Elephantulus edwardii
CAAATGTGTGCAGTATTGTCCTTTTGTGACTGGGATACTTCACTCAGCATAATGTTGTCCAGGGTCACCCATTTTAAATAATATTGCATGAGTTCCTTGTTTTTCAATGCAGTGTAGTATTCCATTGTGTGAATATACCATAGCTTTTCTATCCATTTGTTTGTTGATGGGCACTTAGGTTGTTTCCAACTCCTTGCTATTGTGAACAAAGCTGTGATAAACATGGGTGTGCATAAAATGCTGTTTTCTTCTGCCTATAAGAACTTAACCTCAATGCTTTGCCTAAACAGTTAATACTCCTAGGTCTTATCACTTATACAAGAAATTTCCCAGATCCACTTCTAACCTTGGACTAAGGAGGTTTTGTTCTCTACTCCTGTAGTATCTCTGATTTTCTTTATCCTACAGATCTCTGCTTTTCTTCTGTAATGCTTACAGGAATTTAAATTATGTATTTATTGCTGTTTTCCCCTGTGTTGTAACAACATGAGGTCAGGCCAATGTCTCATTTCATGTGTTTCAGAAACCTTTCCAGAGACTGGAACATATAGATATAAGCCTCGCTCTAGGCAAATGCTTTATGAATGAATAAATAAGTCATCAGGGTTTTGAGACTGGCTAGTGATATGTAAAATAATTACAAGGAGATTTATGTTTCTTTTCATTTATGATGTTTGATTGCTAGTGTATTGCTATATACTACTTGACATTTAACTCTAACATGTTTGGAATCACAGAAGCCAAGAAAGCTTAAGATACAAGCTGTCAGATCATGGGTTGGACAATGGAAGATATTTTCTGAAGGGACTTGG
>NW_006403889.1:0-3398 GCF_000299155.1 Elephantulus edwardii
GGGTCGCTATGAGTCGCAAATGACTCGATGGCACATAACAACAAACAACATAGTCAACTGGCATTTGACAAGGAAACAAAACCTGTCAAATGGAGAAATGATAATCTCTTCAACAAATGGTGCTGGTAAAGCTGGACATCTACTTGCAAGAAGCTGAGGCAGGATCTCACCTCACAGCATATACAAAATCAACTCAAACGGGATCAGAGACATAGGGGTAAAGTCCAAAACCATAAATATCATAAGAAACAAAATGGGACCAAACTTAGAAGCCCTAGCCTATGGTATAAATAGGCTGGCAGTTGCAGCAAGAAATAACCCACCAGGAGAGAAAAACATATGATTAGGCATTATATGTATGACAACAACCTGGAACAAGAAAGGCATTGCAAACTGGAATGTGTCATGGGGAAGAAAAGAAGAGGGAAGAAAAAGTATAATGAATGAATGACTAGGAAAAGAAGACCAAAAAAAACCTCACAAAGATTAAGTTCCTGTGTATATCAAAACCTTTTTCCCACAGAGTTAAAATGAAACCCAGACTGGAAACATTTAAAATTAAACAGACTGGAAAAAAACAGTTGACAATGTCCTCTCAGAAAAGGGTCTCATAACAAAAGTTTATGAATTCTATATGGCCTCCACAAGGAAAAGACTGAAAGCCCAATCACTAAATGGGCAAAAGACATGAAAAGACTTTTAACAAAGGAAGATACTGGGATGGCAAACAGACGCATGAAGAAATGCTCAAAATTGTAGGTATTATGAGAGATGCAAATCAAAACTACAATGAAATATCGTCTCACTCTAGTAGTAGCAGCAAAGTATAGCAGGACAGCAAGCAATACATGTTGGAGAGGATGTTGAGAGATTGCAATTCTCAGACAGTGCTAGTGGACTTGTAAAATGGGAAACACTCTGGAAGACAATTTGGTGTTTCCTCTAAAAGCTGAACATAGAAATTCCAAATGACTCAGCCATTCTAATGTGAGGAATATACCCCAAGAGAAATAGAAATGAGACACAAATGGAGATTTGTATACCTATGTTCAAAACAGCTTTATTCACAATAGCAATGAAATGGAAACAGCCCAAATGTCCAACAACAAATAAATGGATTGAGAAATTATGGGAGACATAGCACTCCCTAATCTAAAAAACTACTATACAAAAAAAGAAACAAACAACAACAAAAAACAAAGATACACCCTACTATACAACTGTAATAACCAAAACAAAATGGTACTGGTACAACAACAGGCACATAGACTAATGGAATCGAATTGAGAACCCAGAAAGCAAGCCATGCATCTATGGTCAACTGATACTCAACAAAGAAACAAAACCTGTCAAATGGAGAAATGACAACATCTTCAACAAATAGTGAGGGGAAAACAGGACTGCTACTTGCATAAAGCTGAAGCAGAATGAACATCTCCCACCATACAAAAAAATCAACTCCACACAGATCAGAGACCTAGGGGTAAAGCCCAAAACCATAAAGATCATAAGACACAAAGTAAAACCAAGCAATGATGGCCTAGTTCATGGTATAAAAAGGCTGACAAATACAGCCAAAAATAAACAAACATAAAATTGACGAATGGAACCTTTTAAAGATTAAATCCCTGTGTACATTACAAACATTTTTCAACACAGTGAAAAGAAAACCTACTGACTGATGGGGAAAGGGGAGGAGAAATTTGGCAATACCATCTTAGACAAGGGTCTCATATCAAAAGTTTACAGAATCCTACAGGGCTTCCACAAGAAAAAGACTAATAACACAATTATAAAATGGACAAAAGACATGGAAAGATTTTTCACAGAGAAAGATATTTGAATGGCCAACAGACACATGAAGAAATGTTCCCAATCACTCCCAATAAGAGAGATGCAAATCAAAACCACAATGAGATACCATCTAACTCCCGTAGCAGTGGCAAAGTTTAACAGGACACCAAATAATAAATGTTAGAGAGGATGTGGAGAGATAGGAACCTTTATACACTGTTAGTGGAATTGTAAAATGGAACGACCACTTGAAGACAGTTTGACCATTTCCTCAAAAAGCTGAACATAAAAATTCCTTTTGACACAGCTACTCCACTGCTTTAGTTTGCTTGGCTCCACAGTCAACACTCTTGGCATGGAAACTGCCCACATGCCCAAGCACAATAGAATTGATTGAGAAATTGTGGTATACTGGCACAACGGACTACTATGTAGCAAGCAGGAGCAATGATTTTGAAAATCACTACATGACTTGGAAGGGACTAGAGATCGTTATGCTAAGTGAACTAACTTAGTCCCATAAGGACAAATACTGCATAAAACTATTATTTTAGAAATAGGAAAATAACTAGTAAAACCTGTGTTAAGGATCCAAGGAGGGGAGCAGCAGAGGATGAGCAGAGGGGTAATCATAGGGCAGCACAATCTGATGGGTAGAGGAAGGGGTGAGTAAAGGAAGCGGGAAAGATTCGGTGTGAAAAACAATGTATCAGAACTTTGTAAGCATAAAATAAAATTGTTATGAAAAATAAAACATGAAGAGAGCAAAAGTCCTCACAACTGGACCAATAAGCAACATCAGGACAAAAAAAGGAAAGATTAACACCGTCAAGATTCCATTTTATTTGGATCCACAAGCAATTAGCACCTATGGAAACAGAAGGCAAAATATCAAGCAGTGTATTTCTTTTTTTTTTTTTAAATTTAGGTTGTTTATTTTTCATTTCAATGAACATCCAAGCAGTGTATTTCAAAGAGCAAATCTACTGTCCAAGACTCCTTTAAGAATGCTAATAAGCTTCAATGCAGTAAACATAATTTACCCAGGTTTTCTCAGTCTTACCCCCACCTTAATATCAGCCTCATTCTACAACAGTGGCACCATCCAGTATTTGTCCTTTTGTGACTGAAATATTTCACTTGGCATAATTTCCTACAGGGTCACCCATTTTGAATAGTATTGCATGAGTTCCTTGTTTTTCAATGATGAGGGAGAGAACAGTTTAGAAGAAATAGATTTTAGGACATTATGATTATCATAAGAGTTCAGAATGAGGTTGTACTCGGGGTAGGGGTGGAGGGGTACAAGGGGATTGTATACCAATGAAGGAGTTTTTTCTTTTGCTTTTCAAGGAGAAGAGGGAACTGGGGGTGGGAGTGGGGTGGGCGGGGAGAAAAGTGCAACAATGAATGAATGGAAATCCAAAATATCTGTAAATATTCATTGGAAATTAATAAAAAAAGAATGCTAATAACCTTCTTCTCCAAAGTACATGGAACCTTCTTCTCCAAAGTACATGGAACATTCTCTAGAATAGATCACATTCTAGGTCACAAGGCAAGCATCAGTAGATTAAAAAACATAAAAATAATACAAACCATCT
>NW_006403890.1:0-811 GCF_000299155.1 Elephantulus edwardii
TACTTTAGAGAGGTTCCTAACAGCAGACTTTCCCATTGCAATACGTTTTTTGATTTCCTGGCTACTGGTGCCAAGAGTGTTGACTGTGGAGCCGAGCAAACGGAAGCTGTGAACACACTCAATCTCTTCGCCATCCATCCTGATGCTACCTATTGGTCCAGTGGTGAGAATTTTTGTTTTCTTGACATTGAGCCTCAGTCCATTTTCAAGGTTGCAGTACTTAACCCTCTGCAGTAAGTTCATGAGGTCCTCCTCAGTTTCAGCGAGCAGGGTTGTGTCATCTGCATAACGCAGATTGTTGATAGATCTTCGACCAATCCTAACACCACGCTTCTCCTCATAGAGCCCAGCCTCTCAGATAAACTGCTCTGCATACATGTTGAAAAGGTATGGAGACAGTATGCATCCTTGGCGTACACCCTTCCCAATTTTGAACCAGGCAGTGTTATCCTGCTCTGTTCTGACTATTGCCTCTTGGTCCAAGTGTAGGTTTCATATTAGCACAAGTAAATGTTCTGGGATTCCCATTCTTCTCAGAGTCAGCCACAGTTTCTTATGATCCACACAGTCAAATTCCTTTGCATAATCAATGAAACACAGATAGACATTCTACTGGTATTCCTTGCTTTCAACCAAGATACATCTAACATCAACAACAATGTCCCTAGTACCACGACCCCATCTAAACCCAGCCTGGACTGCCGGGAATTCTCTGGTGATGTACTGTTCTAATCATTTTTGGATAATCTTCAGTAGAATCTTGCTTGCATGTGAAATCAATGACACTGTTCTGTAGTTTCCACACTCAGTT
>NW_006403890.1:2211-3626 GCF_000299155.1 Elephantulus edwardii
CGATGTTGTACTTCAAGATGGATCTAGAAATTACTTTTTTTACTATGAAGGCAACCCCATTTTTCCTTGTCTTTTCATCTCCAGAGTAATGTATCATATGGTGATCTGACTCAAAATGCCCCATGCTAGTCCATCTCATCTCTCCAATGCGTAATATGTCAATATTTATGCATTCCATTTCTTTCTTAACAATTTCTAATTTTCCTACGTTCAGGGTTCTCACATTCCATGTTCCAATCACTAGGGTCTGCTTAGAACTGTTCCTCCTCCTTTGTATTTCAATACTTGAAAGACACACCTAAAAAGTGAAGGTAAAGAACGAATAAAAATATAAGGGTTGGGGGAAATATACCAAGGAAACGGCAACCAGAAAATAGCAGGAGTAGCAATATTAATATCCGATAAAATAAATTTCAAAGCAAAAACCAATCACAAAGGATGAGGATGGTCACTACATAATGATTAAAGGGTCAATAGAACAAGAGGACATAACGATAATAAATATCTATGCACCAAACGAAAGGCCTGCAAAATATATTAAACAAACATTAACAAACCTGAAAAAGGAAGTAGACAACACTACGATAGTATTTGGAGACGTCAATACTCCACTCTCAAGAAAAGATAGAACTACCAGGAAAATGCTCAGCAAAGATGATCAAGAATTAATCTACACAATAAATCAACTTGACCTCGTAGATATTTATAGGCTAATGCACCGCCCAAAATCACAGTATCCCTTCTTCTCCAATGTGCATGGAACATTCTCCAGAATAGATCACATTTTGGGTCACAAGACAAGCATCAATAAATTAAAAAATATAGAAATAATTGAAAGTATTTTCTCAGACCATAATGCGACAAAATTAGAAATTAATAATAAGAGGATAAAGGAGAAAAAAACAAACATCTTGAAACTGAAAAACACCCTGTTTGAACATGACTGGGTACTACAAGAAATAAAAAATTAAATTAAAAAGTTTCTTGAAACAAATGACAATGAAAACATCACTTACCAAAACCTCTGGGAAATAGCCAAAGCAGTACTCAGAGGTCAATATATAGCAATAAGCGAACACATCAAAAGACAAGAAAAACAGACCATTGACTCTCTAAATCAACATCTCCAGCAAATTGAAAAAGAACAGCAAGGAAACCCGACACCCTCCAAAAAACCCCTGAAATTATGAAAACTAGAGCAGAAATAAATGAAATAGAAAACAGAAAAACAATTGAAACTATAAGCAAAACTAGGAATTGGTTCTTTGAAAAGGTCAATAAAATTGACAAACCACTAGCAAAACTAACAAAAGAAAAGAAGAAAAAGACACAAATAATACAATTAAGATATAAAGCGGGCAACATGACCACAGAACCAACAAAAATAAAAAGGCTAATATTCGATTATTATAAAA
>NW_006403891.1:0-995 GCF_000299155.1 Elephantulus edwardii
GAAAGCCATGGCGTTTCCCCCGCCGAGGAGGATGCCTTCAACACCCTAAACCAGCTCGAGATGGACCTTGTGAAATTCGTGTACCGAGTGCAGAGCCTGAAAGTCGCCATGTCAACGGGCAACAGCCTCAACCTTCAGACCATAGACCTGCCCTTCAGTGACCGCAATATTATCGTCTATGAGATCCGCAAAGAAGACTCCGAGTGAGGGGCTCGTGGTCAGCCCAAGAGGCGAGTTGGGTGCTTTTAACTGTTAACAGATAGAGCTGTTGTGAAGAAAGTTTCCTCGTTAGAGACCTTCCTGTTTCCCTTTCTACCTAGATTTAAAGATGAATGTGACCTTAAAAAAAATAAAAAAAATTGGTTTGCATACTGTAAGTCATTTACATTGCACTTCATTTATGTACACTGTATTCTACACAATTCTTCATTTACATAGTGCTTCATGCAACTATTCATATACATTATTTCATACAACCAATTACTATTGCTCTATCCTGTTATTACCACATCTCTTCTTAAGAGAAGCAGACTGCCTCACCTCATCTTTCTACCTTGGAGTTGCTAGTGTGTATGAATTGCTAACTTTTCAGTTGGCAGCTCAATACTTAATCCACTTACTTAATCTACTATGTTCCAGGGCTCATTTTTTATGTCAAAAGGCATAAAAATGCCTTTTAAATAAATCTGACAAAAATTCAAGACCCGTCTACCTTGGTAAAATTTCTAGGGATCCAATGATGTTGGATATATTAAAATATCCCTTCTATATTGAAGAGTAACTTGTGTCCGGTCTCACTCATATGACCAAAAAGAAGGCACAACACCTAGGGGGTTTCTTTGAGTTTTGGGGACAACCTATTTCTACTGTAGTCCATTTAGTGATAGTTTTGAGTTGTCTCAGAACAACAAAAGGCTCTGCAATGGGTCTATGGTGCCATGCTACTGCTATACCACTTGGGCCATGTTCTGGCAGATCTAGTAATTCTTGAAATG
>NW_006403891.1:2250-3392 GCF_000299155.1 Elephantulus edwardii
AATTCATTTTCCAACTTTCATATGTGTATGAAGCAGCTGAAAATGCCATGGCTTGCATCAAGCAGTCATCTTTAGCCTGATATCCTTGCTCTTTTGCACTTTAAGGAAGTCCTTGGTGGCAGATTTGTTCAAAGCAATAAGTTGTTTGATTTCTTGACTGTTGTTTCCATGGGAGTTAATTACAGATCCAAGTAAAAGTAAGTTCTTGGCAATTACAAACTTTTCTGTTTATCATGATATTGCTTATTAGTCCAATTGTGAGGGTTTTGTTTTCATTATTTTAAGGTGAAAACTATTGAAGGAATTGAGCTTCATCAGTGTTTCAAGTTCTTCTTGTTTTTTGCAAGCATGGTTGTGTCATAAACAGATGGCAGATTGTTTATGAGTCTTTCTCCAATATTATAGTACAATTTATCAAATTATTTGCTCAGTATAGATATTGAAAAGATATCCTGAAAGAATAGAACCCTGACTCACACTTTTTCTGATTTTATTTCATGATCATTCTACTTGAAAGATTACTACTTTTTTTAAAAACTGGGTTGTGAGAGCAGGATATTTTTTCCTGCTTTTTTATTTTATAAAGTTTGCATACATTGTGTTTCTCACTATTCTTAATTCACATAGTGTTTCTTACAATCATTCCCATGCGTTATGTTTTAGAAAATTAATCATCATTGCACCTTTCCTATCATTACCCTTTCTTTTCAGGTCCCCACTGGATCCTTCGCATTTCCTTCCCTCCACCAACCAAATTGTTCAACTTGTGGTTTCACCCCGACCCATCCTCACCCCTCTGCTCCCACTTCTTCCTTCCTTGGTTCCCACACATGCTTTGTTAATTATCCTTCTATTTTTACAAAAATAGACTTATGCAGTATTTGTTCTCATGAGACTGATTTTATTCACTCAGCATAATGCTCTCCAGTTTTTCCTGAGTTATGTAGTATTTTCTTTGTTGGTTTGTTTGGATTTTTTTTGGTGTGTGTGTGTTTTATTAAATTTTATTAGTTTTAATGAACATTTACAGAGATTTTGGGTTTTTGTTCATTCATTTTTGCACTGTTTTCTCCACCCTCATCCCCAATTCATTCTTCTTCCCCCCTCCCATGTCTGTTTTAATTGTCCAATTGCCACAGTGC
>NW_006403892.1:0-652 GCF_000299155.1 Elephantulus edwardii
TTTGACTAACAAGTTATAAGTACATGAGTCCAAAAATTATGGAAAAGTAAAAGAAAAGATTCTTTCATTGTTTTACAAACCCTCCCCCAGGTGACAATCTCTTTATAACACAACTGGCCAGTGAAAACCTTATGATCGCTCTTGACCACTGTCTGATTTAGTACCAGAAGATAAGCCCCATCAGATTGGGAGGCCCTCAAAATTCCACTGGGAAAGAGCTCCCTATATTTTGATAATTCCTCAACACATAAACCTGCTCAGATGTAATGTGCTAGTTACACAGACCAAGCAATGGTCATTTGGATGGAACAGGGGCTATTAGTTAACGATCATGGTTGTAGCCTTTCACCATATCTATTCAATCTGTATGTTGAGTCAATAACACCAGAAGCTACACTGTATGCAGAAGATTCTGACACCAGGATTATGTTCTCATTAACAATATGCATAAGAGACAAAGTCACTTTCTGAAAACATAGAGAACTTGAAGAAGCACTTACTGATGAGGATCAAAGATTACACAGCCTTCAGTATGGTTTACACCCTACCACCAAGAAAATGAAGATTCTCACAATGGGACTAATGAACAACTTTTTTTTATACCACAGAGTCAGATCCAACCTGTAGCTGACCTCTGGCAGGTTTTTTTTTT
>NW_006403892.1:2602-4411 GCF_000299155.1 Elephantulus edwardii
GTACGTAGAGTTTCCAGAGGCAAGCCATTTTGGAAGTGGATGCCGCTCCTGCTTCCAGCCTTAAACATTACAATAAATATTAAAGTGGTGAAGGACTTCATTTAACTCAGATCCTTAATATCCATGGAAACATCAGTCAAGAAATCAAATAATGTAATGAATTGAGCAAATCTACTGCAAAAAACCCTGTTTCCAATGTTAAAAAACAAGATGTAATTTTCTTTTTATTTTTTAACATTAATTTTTTTCATTTTCATTTCAATGAAAATTTACAGAGACTTTGGATTTCCGTTCATTCCCTGTTGCACTTTCTCCCCTCCCAACCCTCCCCCACCCCAGTACACTACCCTCTTGGAAAAGTAAAAGAAAAATTCTTTCATTATTTTACAATCCCTCCAACAAGGTCCACTCCACTATGCAGTCTTTGTTCTGGACTCCTGTCATGACAAAAATACCTAATCACATATCCCTTTGAAACAGTTTTCTCCCTCATCTGTTTCAATGCACTATACATTATTGAATCCATTTTTCTCAGTCTCCCCTCAACCCCATGTCAGTCCTGTTTTACAACAGTGGCACCATGCAGTATTTGTCCTTTTGTGACTGAGATACTTCACTCAGCATAATGTCCTCCAGAGTCACCCATTTTGAAAAATATTGCATGAGTTCCCTGTTTTTCAATGCAGCGTAGTATTCCATTGTGTGAATATACCACAGCTTCTCTATCCATTCATTTGTTGATGGGCACTTAGGTTGTTTCCTACTCCTTGCTATTGTGAATAAAGCTGCGATAAACATGGGTGTGCATGTATCTGCTTGGATGTCAGTTATGGTCTCTTTGAGACAGCGCCATACCTCCTTCCATAGTGGTTGCACCATTTTACACTCCCACCAACCGTGAACAAGGGTGCCAGTTTCTCCACAACCTCGCCAGCATTTGTTGCTTACTATTCTGACTGGGGTGAGATGATATCTCATAATTGTTTAATATTAATTTTAATGAATGTTTACAGAGACCTTGGATTTCCATACATTCGTTTTGCATTTTTCTCCCTGCCCACCCTTCCCCCCATTTCACACTTCTCTTTGAAAAGTAAAATTATTTCATTGGTACAGAATCTGCCCCCCCCAAGTAATTTTCTTTGAGAACTAAGGTGAACCTGATTCAAGACATGGTATTTTTTACACACACACACACACACACACACACACACACACACACACACCCCTGGTGGTCTAGTAGAAAGGAGCTGTGCTCTAATCCCAAAGGCACACAGTTCAAGGCCACCAACTGCTCCACAAGAGCAAGGATGGGCGATCTCCTCTGGTGAGATTATCTGCCTCTGAAAACCCCCTGGAGGGTCAGCTATGGGTCGGTTCTGACTGTACGGTAAACAACAACAATATATATGCTGGACAATGAATAAAGAAACTATGAGAAGAATTGACCATTTGAGTTATAGTGTTGGAGAGGAATATTAACTCTCCCTTGCCAGGGATGTGTCCTATGTCCACACCTTTTCAGTCTTTATGCAGAACAGATTATCCAGGAGGCTGGGCTCTATAAAGAAGTGTGGCATCAGGATTGGAGGAAGAGGAAGAATCATCAAGAATTTGTGTTATGCAGATGATACAACCTTGCTTGCTGAAACTGAGGGGTACCTGAAGCACTTGCTGTGGAAGGTCAGAGACTTCAATCTTCAGTATGCATTGAGGCTTAATGTCAAGAAAATAAAAAATTTCACCACTAGGCCAATTGGCAGCATCATGATGGGTGGTAATGAGATTGAGATTGTTCACAGTTTTGGT
>NW_006403893.1:0-607 GCF_000299155.1 Elephantulus edwardii
AATAATATTGCATGAGTTCCTTGTTTTTCAATGCAGTGTAGTATTCCATTGTGTGAATTATACCACAGCTTCTCTATCCATTCGTTTGTTGATGGGCACCTGGGTTGTTTCCAACTCCTTGCTATTGTGAACAGAGCTGCAATAAACATAGGTGTGCATTATAAGGTTTTTATAAGGTGTTTTAAGTAATCTCTTTTGAGAATCTATATAAACGAGTAAGCATGCCAAAAAGCTGGGATGAGAAAGAGACCCCCAGCCACATGAAGTCACCCAGTAACAGAAACTTAAGAAACAAAAACCTTCCTGCAGAGCTGCCAGAAAAAAACCTTGTCCTAGAGATATCACCCTAAAACGTTTTCCCCTTTTTTTTGTGAAGACTTGGAACTTAAATGCTAAAGAAGTAGTTTGGAAAGATGGGGCCATATTTTTGCAAGATTCTTTCTGGGTTTATATTGTGTTTCACTTACTGCCCTTGTTTTGTTCTTTTCCGTTTTACTATAGAATTAATGTAGTATATTATTTCCTTCACCATGCCATTTTAAAAAAAAATTTATTATTTTGTGTGTGTGTACTGTCAAATCAGTTCTGACTGGTACAGGAGGAGATT
>NW_006403893.1:3062-4151 GCF_000299155.1 Elephantulus edwardii
AAGTACATCTAGGGCAGCATCTGTTTGTTAGTTGAAATATGTCAATTAGTATACCATCAATTCCTGGGGCCTTATTTTTTGCCAATTCCTCAAAGCAGCTTGAACATCCTTCATCACCAAAGGCTCTTGCTCATATGTTGTTTCATGAAATTCTTCTGTGTCTGCCAATTCCTTTTGGTATAATGACTCTGTATACTCTTTCCATCTTCTTTTAATACTGGATCATTTAATATTCTGCCTAAAGCATCCTTAATTATAACAACTTGAGGTTTGAATTTGTTCTTCAGTTCCTTGAGTTTAAGAAATGCTCAGTGAGCTCAGTCCTTTTGATTTTCTGACTTCAGCTCCTTGCACATTTCATTGTAATATTTTACTTTGTCTTCCTGTGCTGCGTTTTAAAATCTTCTGTTTAGCTCTTTAATATCTTGAATTCTTCCCTGTGCTTTGGCTTCTCGGCGCTCTAGTGCAATATGCACAGTCTCTTCTGACGTCCATTTTGGTCTTTTCTTCCTATCTGGGAGGCTGGGCTGTATGAGGAGAAGTGTGAAATCAGGATTGGAGGAAGATTCATCAACAAGCTGCATTATGCAGATGACACAACCCTGCTTGCTGAAACTGAGGAGGACCTGAAGTCCTTGCTGCAGAGAGTCAAGGACTATAGCCTTCAATATAGATTGAGGCTCAATATCAAGAAGACAAAGATTCTCACCACTGGGCCAGTTGGCAGGATGGATGGTGAAGAGATTGTTCACAGCATTAGTTTGCTTGGTTCCACAATCAACACTCTTGGCACCAGCAGCCAGGAATTTAAAAGACGTATTGTGATTAGAAAGTCTGCTGTTAGGGACCACTCCAAAGTACTGAAGAGCAGTGGTGTCACTCTGGAGACTAAGGTGCACCTGATACAAGCCATGGTCTTTACAATCACCTTCTATGCGTCAGAGAGTTAGACAATGACTAGGGAGGATCGGAGGAGACTTGATGCCTTTGAACTGTGATGTTGGACAAGAGTATTGACTATACCACGGACTGCTAAGAAAATGAACAGGTTCGACCTAGAGAGGGTTAAACCAGGCTGCTCCTTGGAGG
>NW_006403894.1:0-603 GCF_000299155.1 Elephantulus edwardii
AAAAAGGTTATTCTACTACAATTCTTTTACCTCCAAACATCCAGTAGACTTCAATAATTTCCCCAAGGAGTCCCTGGGTAGTGCAAATAGTTAATGCGCTTGGCTAGTAAATGAAAAGTTGAAGATTCAGATCCACTCAGAGGCACTTCAGAAAAAAGTCCAAGTGGCCTACTTCTAAAAATCAGTCATTGAAAACCTTCCACTCTAACACACATGGATTACTATGAGTTAAGTTTGACTACATGACAACTGGGCTTTGGAAGCTTCCTGAGTCATTCCAAATACATATTCAATTTAAGTAAAAAATTGAACTAAGAAAAGAGACCAACTCCCAGGCTTTGTTTCCCAACAGGATTGCTTCCTCTATGAGACTCTCTCACTAGTATAAATCTCTCGCTAGCCCTAAGAAATACAATAGGATTGTGCTGTTCAAGGATTCCATTTCTAATGTATCATAATTCCTTTATCCATAGTTAGTTGTGCTATCAGGTAGCATCAAGTTGGAGCCAACTCATAGCTGACCCTCCAATGGTGGTGGTGACTGTTAGGTGCCATTCAGTCAAGTACAACTCATAATGACCCTGTGAACAACAGACCTGAACC
>NW_006403894.1:3283-3802 GCF_000299155.1 Elephantulus edwardii
TTGCACATAGGGTCACTATAAGTCGCAGTACACTTGATGGCACATAACAACAACAACATTAACAATCAAGTAGCTGACACACAGTGAGGACAACTCAGTGGGGTAGGAGAAGGGGCAGGAAAGATTTATGACAGTTGAGTTGATTTCTGTATCTCATGACATAAATAATTTTTAAAACTTTTTTGTTGTGATGATATAATACACAACAAAACATCAGAAGTTGATGAACTTCTAAATATATAACTGAGTGATATTGATTATATATTGATGTTGTTGTTGTTGATTGCTGTTATGAAAGAAGGCCTGAAGCCTTTCTATAATTTTCATAATTTATCAAAGTTCATCGAGTTTCCAGAGACATGTTGTTTAGGAAGTGGATGCTACTGATTTTGATTGTATATTGATTGATTGTTATTGATTGTATGATTGAGTGACACTTATAACATTTTGATTGTTCAAGTTACACTACACAACACTTCTTTGGATTAGCAGTGCAACTCCCTATGCACTAGGCCACCA
>NW_006403895.1:0-548 GCF_000299155.1 Elephantulus edwardii
GACAAAGAGACATTGAGACAAGACGAAATTTCCGATCAAGTCTCGACTTTATTGAAATCATACAGAGATTATATAGGAGCACGAATGAGGGGAGTGGAAAGGAGTAGGATTACTTAGCAATGCGTTCCCAGTAAGCCAAAACCTATCCTCCCAGGGTGGGGTAAACTGAAACCTATCCTTCCAGGATGGGGTAAACTGAAACACAATGGGGGGAGTGGAGAGAAGAAGTAAGGTTGGGTGTTCCCAGTAGACTGCAACCTGTCCTCCCAGGGTGAGGCAACATGTCCAGGCATGTCCTTAGAGGATTACAAAATGGCTTCAGCTAGGTAGAACAAAACGGCTCTCAACACACACAGTGGATTATGCCTTTGCATAATCAATGAAACACAGATATACATTCCTCTGGTATTCCCTGCTTTCAGCTAAGATCCATCTATCATTAGCTACAATATCCCTTGGCTTCTCTGCGCTCCAGTGCAATTTTCAGTCTCTTCTGACATCCATTTTGCTCTTTGCTCCCTCTTCTGTCTTTGCAATGACTGTTTGCA
>NW_006403895.1:1168-3050 GCF_000299155.1 Elephantulus edwardii
ACTTCCTTGTATGCGTATAGATATTATCCTGTCACTGACAATATTGTACTTCAAGATGGATCTAGCAATGACTACTTTTCTAACTATGAAAGCAACTCCATTTTTCCTCACCTTTTCATCTCCAGAGTAATATATCATATGGTCATCCAACTCAAAATGCCCCATGCCAGTCCATCTTAGCTCACCAATGCCTATTATGTCAATATTTATGCATTCCATTTCTTCATTAACAATATCTAATTTTCCTACATTCATGGTTCTCACATTCCATGTCCCAATCACCAGTTTCTGCTTAGGGAAACCAAAACTCCTAAAGAAAAACTGATACTTTTAAAAAGAGAGAAAGAATACCGTGACAATTAAACAATCACCAAAAAAACCCTATTATAATTCACTCTTTTATCTGCTTCTTATTGTTGTTATGTATTGTCAAGTCCTTGTGACTCATAACAAAACTATGTACAACAGCTCTCAAGCCTGCTCTATTTGGCTTATAAATAAGCCAAACTTATTTTCTCTGAAACACATACTTTGATTAACCCAGTCACTGAGTCAATCCATCTCATCAAGGGTCTTCGATTCCTGCTCTGTCCCTCCACCTTCCCAAGCATAATGCCCCTCTCGAAGAACTGGGCCCCCTCTTTGCAACATGCCCAAAGTACATCGGATGAAGTCTCAGAATCCTTGCCTCCCAGGAGCAGCCTGGTTTCACCCTCTCCAGCAGTCCATGGTATATTCAATACTCTTCTCTAGCACCACAGCTCAAAGGCATCAATTCCCCTTCTATCATCCCTAGGAACAGCTTTCTAAAGCATAGCACATAATTGTGAAGGCCATAGTCTGGATCAGGTACACATTAGTCTTCATACTGACATTGTTGCTCTTCACTGTTCTGGAGATGTCTCTGACAACAGATTTTCCCAATGCAATTCATCTTTTGATTTCCTGGCTGCTGGTACCAAGAGAGTTGCTTGTGGATCCAAGTAAACTAAAGCTGCTAACAATCTCAATCTCTTCACTGTCTCAAGATGCTGCTAATCAGCCCAGTGGTGAAAATTCTTGATGTTGAGTTTCAATTCATATTGAAGGCTGCAGTCCTTAACCTTCTGAAGCAAATACTTCAGGTCCTCCTCAGTTTCAGCAAACAAGTTTGCGTCATCTGCATAATGCAGGTTATGATGAGTTTTCCTCCAATTGTGATGCCACGTTCCTCATCAGAGATCCCAGCCTCCTGGATGATCTGTTCAGCATATAGATTGAAAAGATATGGAGATAGGACACATTCCTGGTATACACCCTTCATGATTTTAAACCATGAAGTGTTCCTTTGCTGTTCTGATGACTGCCTCCTGGTCCAAGTATAAGTTTCACATAAGCACAATTAAGTGTTCTGGGATTCCCATTCTTCTCAGAGTTAGTCACAGTGTTTTGGTCCACATAGTTAAATGCCTTTTCATGGACAATGAAACACAGATAGACATTCCTCTGCTTTTCTGCTTTCAGCGAGATCTATCTAACATTAGCTACAGTATCTCTAGCACCATGACCTCTTCTAAACCCAGAAAGAAATTCAGGTGCTTGTTGTTGTTGTTAAGTGCCGTCAAGTTGTAGGCGACTCATAGCGACCCTATGAATGAAAGACCTCAGCACTGTTCATAGAGTTTCCAGAGGCAAGTCATTACAGAAGTGGATGCCACTCCTGCTTCCAAGCTTCTTTTAATTGGGAAGAAAAGACCAAAATGGATGTCAGAAGAAACTCTGAAGATTGCACTGGAACGTAGAGAAGCCAAAGCACAAGGAAGAATCCAAGACACTAAAGAGCTGAACAGAAGATTTCAAAAGGCAGCACGGAATGACAAAGCAAAATACTACAATGAAATGT
>NW_006403896.1:0-534 GCF_000299155.1 Elephantulus edwardii
GGCTCCTACCTATCCTGTACATGTGGCACAGTTACTCAATATCAAACTGCAGTAAAGCTCCATGGGGTCTTTCCGTCCTGTCGCGGGTAACCTGCATCTTCACAGGTACTAAAATTTCACCGAGTCTCTCGTTGAGACAGTGCCCAAATCATTACGCCTTTCGTGCGGGTCGGAACTTACCCGACAAGGAATTTCGCTACCTTAGGACCGTTATAGTTACGGCCGCCGTTTACTGGGGCTTCAATTCAGATCTTCGCTTGCGCTAAACCCTCCTCTTAACCTTCCAGCACCGGGCAGGCGTCACCCCCTATACATCATCTTACGATTTAGCAGAGAGCTGTGTTTTTGATAAACAGTTGCTTGGGCCTATTCACTGCGGCTCAGTCTCGCTGAGCGCCCCTTCTCCCGAAGTTACGGGGCCATTTTGCCGAGTTCCTTAACGAGAGTTCTCTCGATCACCTGAGGCTACTCGCCTCGACTACCTGTGTCGGTTTGCGGTACGGGTAGTATATCAATTAGCGCTAGAAGCTTTTC
>NW_006403897.1:0-516 GCF_000299155.1 Elephantulus edwardii
TTTACTCTTAATATCAATGATGCTTACCTCAGGTAGAAGTAAATGCAGTTTATAATCTTTAAAGTGTGTTACCAATGTGAGTTATTCTTTTTTATTAACAGACGAGCCCCAGCTCACCATTAAGTTGCTTTGCTGCCTTGGACTAGTTCCTTTATCCTGTGTGTGCCTCATTTCTCACAGGGAATCTGTGAGAAAGTTGGGCTTAAGCAGTTGGGCTTAATGACCTGTAAAGCTTCCTGCCTATGTGTAGTGCAAATATCTTTTTTTTAACTCATTTAAACTAGTAGGCAGAGACCTGAGTGTCAAGAATAGAGCCACTCAGGACTACAGTGGCCAGAATGAAACCCAAGGGGACATTTTATTCAATTAAATGTTTGAATAACTTATAAGTGAGATACAGCACTGGTGAAGAGAAACAAGGAACAGAAATATATTCCCTTCAACTTAATATAAAACAGAACACAAAAATTCTTTGATGGATTTCTAACATGAAATGTAAACTCAAAGACATCTAGC
>NW_006403897.1:1991-3459 GCF_000299155.1 Elephantulus edwardii
AAAAAAAAGAAGAGAGTTGCTAGTCCATATCAGTGGATTCTTGCCTCACCATCCCCCTCCCCCCACATTTAAATCAGCTTTGCTTTTTAAAAGCAACTGTCTGTTTACAGAAAAACTGGATAGAAAGTAGAACAGTAACTCCTCACTATTCCCACGGTTCTCTCATTATTATCATGCATTTCCCGTGGTGTATATATATGTTGCACAGTATTACTAACTCAAGTCCACAGTTTACATTAGCATTCACTTTTTATGTGCACAGTCCTACTGGTTTTTATAAATCGTAATGCTTTGTGTCCATCATTTTAATGTTGTTGTTGTTATGTGCCATCGAGTCGCTTGCAACTCATAACGACCCTATGTACAAGAGCTCTAAATGCCGTTCTATCCTATGCCAACCTGGCCATCCCAAACACACTTATTTCCACCACTCCAGTCACAGAATCGATCCATCTCATCGAGGGTCTTCCTCTCCTTCACCGCCTCTCCACTCTGCCAAACATAATGTCCCTCTCCAAGGACCAGTCCCTCCTTGCAACATGCCCAAATATGTCAGACGAGGCTTCAGAATCCTATCTCCACTGCCCTAAATGTGTCCTACGGCCCACTGATCCATCTTTCCCCTCTCCCATACTCCTGTCAAACACTGACACTTTTACTATTTCATGTTCTTGTTCTTGTGTACCCTCAAGTTAGAAGCAACCCATAGCTGACCCTCCATCAGGTTTTCTGAGGCAGTAAACTGCATGGGAGGAAATGGTCTAGCTCTTTCGCACTAAGCGGCTAGTGGATTTGAACCATATACCTTTGCTTTGGCAATACAATTCCTTACTACTAGGCCATAAGACCCTTCTATTACAGTTTTGTGTTTTTCAGAATGTCACAGAGCTAAAGTTACTTAGTATCTAGACTTTCCAGAACAGTTACTTTCACTTAGAAATAGACAATTAAGTCTTTACTAAAGTCCTTTATGTTTTTTCCTAGTTTGATAGGCCATTTCTTTTGCTACTGACCAATATTCTATTGAATGGGTATATCACAGTTCTTTTTCAGCCACTAAACAAAGAGCATTTTGTTTTCAATTTTTGGCAATTTTGAAGAAAGCGGCTATAAATATTCATGTACAGTGTTTGTGGATGTACATTTTCAACTAGCGAGGGGCACAGTCACTGCAATTTATGGGAAGCCAGTGTTTAATTTTTTTTAAATAAAATTTTATTTTATACTGGTTTATTTACAAAGTCCATATACATTGTTTTTCACATCAGATCTTTCTCAGATCCTCTACACACTCCACCCTCTCCTCATCAAATTGTGTGACCCTATCATTACCCCTTGACCCACCCTTATCTCTCTGCTCCTACCCACCCTCCCCCTTGGATCCTTATACATGTTTTACTAGTTATCTTTCTCTTTCTACAATAATGGTCTTATACAGTATTTGTCCTTATGGGACTGAGTTCATTCA
>NW_006403898.1:0-984 GCF_000299155.1 Elephantulus edwardii
GTATTCTCCAGACTTCCTTGTATGCGTATGGATATTATCCTGTCACTCACAATATTGGATTTCAAGACGGATCTAGAAATGACTTTTTTAACTATGAAAGCAACCCAATTTTTCCTCACCTTTTCATCTCCGGAGTAATATATCATATGATCATCTGACTCAAAATGCCCCATGCCAGTCCATGTCATCTCACCAATGTTTAGTATGTCAATATCTATGTGTTCCATTTCTTCCTTAACAATACCTAATTTTTCTACATTCATGGTTCTCACATTCTATGTCCCAATCACTAGTGTCTGCTTACAACGGTTCCTCTTCCTTTGTATTTCCATACTTGAAAACTCCACCTCCTTTGCCCTCTCTGTTAGTCTACGTGTGTTCTGTTGTTGTACATAGGGTTTTCAGAGACTTGCTATTTCGGAAGTGGATGGCCTCTGCTTCTTCCTAGTCTATCTTAATCTGAATGTTCAGATTTAGAGAACTATCTGACAGACAATCATTTTACAGAAAAGTAAAAGATATATCCCTTATTGTGGAGTTAACCATTAGTTTCAGTGTTGTCCCTGCCCTTGGCCCAAGTGTCTTGACCTACTTATTCCCCAGCTCCACCCTCCACCAGGATACCCATCCACTTCTACCCACTCCCTTCAACATCCATCTCCCATTGTCCAGCCCTTGATCTGATAGCTTGTATCTGAAGCTTTCTTGGCTTCTGTACACTTTAAAATATCCCACATCATTCAAATGCAGAGCCTGGGCTGAAGACCTCTCCTAGAACATATTTTAAAAAACAAAAATACCTCTAAACTGGCCAACTCCTAGCTGACCCTCCACTGGGTATCTGAGGCTCTGAATTGCTTGGGAGATTGCCTGTATGTCTCTCAAGGGAAACGGGGGATTCAAGCCCCCAGGGCAGTATGGGGTCTGGGTGAAGAGCACTACTCGATTCAGACTATGCCTTCCCTGGTCTCTAATGAAATAACC
>NW_006403898.1:1684-3434 GCF_000299155.1 Elephantulus edwardii
CCAAGCAGACTAAAGTTGTTAACAATCTCAATCTCTTCACCATCCATCCTGATGCTGCCAATTGGTCAGACTCTCTAACCTTAAATTCTTCAGTGTTCACCAATAGAATGGCATTTAATATGCCTACAGACATAAAAATGCACCTGTCTGCATTTCCACTCAATCATTTCATCAGCTTTTAATACACTGACCTGAAATTAACACGTACTCTGCTTGTAAAGCTTCATCGTTTCAAAATACACAATGAAATGTGTTTAATTGGCTCATTATTTATGGAAACTCCATTCTCTTATTATTCTGATCTTGGTTTTCTCCTTGAAATGTGTCCTTCCCTCACACTCTGTAAACTTGTCATCAGCGAATTCTATTAAAATACAATTTTTCTCTCCTTTAAAATATACCCGGAATCAATTTCTCCCCATCTTTGTTTTGCCTCCATGGACCAAGCCACCGTCATATTCCACTTAGACAATTGCTTTGGCTCCTGCCTGCTGCCTCTACTCTGTCCTCATCCGCTGCAGCCTGTGGTCACCACTGCCCAGAATGGTCTTTTTAAAACAGTGTCCATCGGCGTCTTTCCTCCAGACAGAGCTCTTTATCCTCTTCTTCTTTGGCCTGCAATAGGAGTTCAAGTTCTTCCCACCATCACATAATCTAGCCCCTGTGGTCAGGCCTGAGCTCATCTTCTCTGCTCCAGCCACACTCAGCTCTTGCTGCCCCCTCCTCAGGCCCTGAAATCACGATCCCCAGATGGCGAGCTGCATGGCTTGTTCCTTCATGTTCTTTAGGGCTTTTCTTTTTTTTCTTCTCTCTCTCCCTTTATTGCAATTTGAGTGGATGTTTACAAAATATAATGGTTTTTCAATGACTTTCTTACTCATTATAGGGTTTTCTTCTTTGTTTGGTGTGGGTTTGTTTTTCGTGTTTTGGGCTTGTTTTATTTAAAATGTATTCCGTCCATCTTCTTTTTTGTCCAGACTTTAAAATGTCTTTTTCTGGTTTTCATCTTTTTTTTTTTATAAGGTTGTTGGAGTTTTTTTCCCTTTTTGTGAACCTTCAAATTGGATCTGACTGGAACAGGAGAAGATTGCCCCTCCTTCTCCTGCAGAGCACCTGGTAGATTCCAACAGTGAACCTTCGGGACTGCAATTTATAAGTTGTTGGGTTTTTAATGCAGATTTTCCCCCACAGTTTTCGTCATTGACGTTATGCTTCATACAATCATTCCCATACACTGTGTTTTATAAAATTATTCAGCATTGCACTATCCCCACCATTACTCTGTCTTTTCAGGTCCCTGCTGGATCTTTCCCATCTCCTTTGCCTCCTCCCTCAACCCACCAAATTGTGTGACCCTGTGATTTTCCCCCAATCCGTCTTTACCCTCTGTTCCCATCCCTCCCCTTCTTGGACTTCCATATACATTTTACTAGTTATCCTATGTTTACAATAATGATATTATGTGTTTTATAACACTCATTCTTTAGCTCGACTCTTAAAAGGTACTTTCGTGAACTTTATTTGTTCTTCTTACTAGAAATTTCAAGATGGACCCTCACATTTCAAGCAGTCGACCTTTGTTTCATAAAAACAACTCCTTGATAGTCATCAGTAAGCACCAGGCATTTAATATTTTATTCAGTTATGAAATTGTTGTTGTTGTTGTTATGTGCCATCGAGTCGTTTCCGACTCATAGCGACCCTATGCACAACAGCTCTAAACCCTGCTCTATCCTGCGCCAACCGCACC
>NW_006403899.1:0-1481 GCF_000299155.1 Elephantulus edwardii
GCAAGCGACTCGATGGCACATAACAACAACAACAATCAGGGGTGTGAGGATGTTAGATCTTTTGTTCACAGGGTCGCTACAAGTCGTGCATACCTAACAACAACAACAACAACATTAATCAGGAGACATATAGCACTGGGAAAGTCTGCTGTCATGGCCCTCTTCAAAATCCTGAAGAAAAATTATATCAGTTTAAAGATTAATAAGAGCCTGATTCAAGCCATGGTCTTTTCAGTCACTAGCTATGCATCTGAGAGCCAGACAATGTCTAAAGATGACAAAAAAAAATTGCTATCTATGAGTTGCAATGTTGGAAGGGAGTACTGAATAGCTCACGGATTTCCCAAAGAACAGATACATCTTGGAGAAAGTGCAGCCAGAGTACTCCTTAGAGGCAAGGATGGTGTCTCTTTGGGCATGTTGCTAGGAAGGGCTATTCCTGGGAAAGGGACATCATGCTTGGAAAGGAGGAGGGTCAGAGAAGGAGAGGAAGACCCCATGTCAATGTCAAAGCCAAAGAGATGAATTGACACAGTGACTGCAGCTCTGGGCTCAAGTATGTTGGAGATGAGGAAGCAGTAAATTGCACAGGGAAAGACTGCTCATCTTGTTTCAGCGTAGAAACTGGTGGTTTCAAACCTCATGCCTTCAGGTTGACAGCACAGCTCTGGTGGCTTAGTGGTAAGGAATTGTACTGCCAATGCAAAGGTTCAAATCCACCAGCTGCTCCACTGGTGAAAGGCGGGCAATCCCCTCCCACGTGGTTTACTGCTTCTGAAAACCCACTGGCGAGTCAGCTGTGGGTCGGTTCTGTTGTGATGAAACTCAACAACATATCAGAGATTATGAGGCCGGCACAGAACAGGACAGGGTTCAGAGGATCGCTATGAGTCCAGGTCAACTCAGTGGCACATAACAACAACAACAACAACACTCAATCAAAACTTCATTGTGTATCACCTTTCACTTCGTCCAATGTTTTATTAACTGTTACTTCCTTCTCCCTCTCTTCCCATTTCAGGATGCTTTTTAATAAAGAGAAAGCAAGGTTCTTATTAATAAAATAATTTAATAATTAGATAAATAGTATAGTAAATAATTAATATCATATCATATCAGAAACAGGAGTGGCATCCACTTCCTAAAAACATGTCTCTGGAAAGTCTACTAACTTTGAGAAACGATGATAGTTACAGAAATGCTTCAGGTCTTTTGTTCATAGGGTCGCTATGAGTTATGCTGGACTTGACGGCAATCAACAACAACAATATATAATATAGTAAATATAGATAGATATACAATAAATATGTTGTTGTTGTTATGTGCCATCAAGTTGCCTGTGACTCAGAGCGATCTTATGTATAACAGCCCTGAATCCCATTCTATCCTGAGCCAACCTCATTGCCTCTGACACATTACCCCCATTACCCTAGTCACTGAATCAATTCATTTCATCGAGGATCTTCCTCTCTTGCGCTCTC
>NW_006403899.1:1881-3456 GCF_000299155.1 Elephantulus edwardii
TATATATTATAATATAGTAAATAATTAGAATTAAGTGAAGAGACATCAGCCTACTTTAAGTTCTAGTCCTAGAACAGTCTGTGCAAAAGAGGGCATTCCTGAGGATAGCAAAATAAATTCTGATAACCTTAGAGATATCATTGATCTCAACTGACACCCTATAGAGGGACAAAGACCAGGAAAATGATGATAGAACTCACCCATTCTTATCGAAGACTTCAAACCCATAGATATCCAGCAATCCAATCACTGTTTTTTTGGTGAAATCCTAGTCAAAACAACACATGCCAGAACTCATTAGTAGGATCTTTGACTTTGTGATGCTCAAATTCTTGGGTATTCCTAGAAGAGTTGAACACATAATTAGTGTATAGTCCAGCAACCCCAGTGCTAGGAAGAGACCCAGTATCATTGAAATCAGGCACTCAGACACACCCTTGAACATGGCTGTTCACTACAGCGATGCCCACGCTAGTATTTTCCTATGAAAAAAACATCTAAAATGTCACCAACAGATGAATGGAGAAGCAAACTGCAGTCACTTACTCACTTGTTGTTGATTGCTGTCGAGCCAAGCATGACTCATTGCGACCCTATGAACGCAAGGCCAGAAGCCTTTCTATAACTATAGTCATTTATCAAAGTTCATACTTACTTACTGCCATTGAATTGGAACAGACTCATAGCTGACCCTCCAGTGGGTTTCTCAGGCTGTAAATTGATGAGATGAAACTGTCCATCTTTCGCCACTGAGCCACTGGTGGATTCAAACCACCGGAGAGGCACTGTCTTTGGGTTGGCACAACTATTCCCTATCCACTAGGCTACAGAAGCTCCCCGATGGAAGAAGGTGCAGAGCAGCTCGTATACCTGCTATGTCAGATGCGACCTTTGACAACACTGTGCTGAGTGAAAGGAGTTATTCACAGAAGAACAAATATTTCATGACTCCATGTGTACAAAACATCTAGAAAAAACTACATCTGTCTTAGAAAAGGTGCAGCCAGAATGCTTCTCAGAAGCAAGGACAGTAAGACTTCATCTCACATACTTTGGGCATGCTGTTCCTGGGGAAGCCAGTCCCTGGGGAAGAACATCACACTTGGAAAAGCAGAGGTTCAGAGTAGGAGCATGTCATGGATTGGACTGTGTCCCCTCTGGATACATGATCATAATGTGGAAGCTATATTAAGATGCCCTATGAGCTGTTAAACACAGAGGAGAGAGGAGGGCACACCCATTATTGCTGCTTTGTTCACAATAGCAAAGACAGAAACAACCCAAGTGCCCATCAACAAATGAATGGACATGGAAGCTGTGATATAGTCACACAATAGAATACTACACAGCACTGAAAAACAAGGAGCTCATAAAATATAATACAAAGTGGGTGACCCTGGAGGACATTATGCTGAGTGAAATATTTCAGTCACCAAAGGACAAATACTGCATAATGCCAATGTTATAAAACAGGACTGACATGGGGGTTAGGGGAAACTTAGAAAAGAGGGGATAAATAATGTATACAATGAAAGAGATGAGGGAAAGAACTGTCTAACATAAATATATGATTAG
>NW_006403900.1:0-1408 GCF_000299155.1 Elephantulus edwardii
CTAAATAATGAAGGAGGAAGTCTGTTGTTCCCTTTCTGGAATAGCTTCCCCACTCTTTGGAGATGCTCAGGATCTCCGTGTTGTTTGAGTTAGTGGGTCCTACGTGCTCAGGCCAGAAACCAGTTTGATTCCCCATGTAACTTAATCCTCAGTGGTACATGAGTATTTTAGGGGAGGTTGATAAATATTATAGATGTGGCATATATGATTATCTTCCTGCCCCGAGGGCCTAAGGCCCGAGGGCCTAAATTGGTGTGGGGTGTCCAAGTTTACAAAGATGGCGTTTCCCCACAGACCTCTGGGAACTGTAGTTGGGACCTGCATTTGTAGCAGACAGGAAGGCTGAGAGAAGATACCTTTTATTATTTCAAAGTATTTGAATTTGTTGAGGCTTGCTTTATTTCCTACTATATGATAAATTCTGGAGAAGTACCAAGTGAACTTGAGAAGGAAGTAAATTGAATTTTAGTTGGGTGCAGTATCCTGAATAAATCCACAAGCCAAGTTGGCTGATTGTATAGTTTAGATGTTTTGCATCTTTGTTAAGTTTGAGTTGACTTATCCTTTGGTGAGAGTGGTGTATTAGTCTCCTACCACTATTGTGTTGTTGTCTGTTTATTTCTTCAATTCTATTAACCATTATTTTACATATTTTGCAGGTCTATCATTTAGTTCACAGATGTTGAACACATTTATGTCTTCTTGATTGATTGTGCTGTCAATCATTATATAATGTGCTTCCTTATCTTTTATGGTGGTTTTCATCCTGAAGTCTATTTTATCAGAGATTAATATTGCTACTCCCTTTTTTGTGGATGGCTTTTGCTTGGTATATTTTCACCCAGCCTTTGATTTTGAGTCTATCTTTCTCCTAATTTCTAACATATTGATGGTTTTTATTTTTAAAATCCATTTCTTTACTCTTTCTTTTAATTGATGCATTTAGTCCATTCACATTAAGTGTAATTGTTGTAGGCCAGGATTTATAGTTGTCATTTTTCTATGTTTCTTTTTCTGTTGTTTCCATTGGTGTCATTGTGTGAAAAACTTCTTTTAAAAGTTCTTTAGATTTGGTCTTTTTTTTTTTTTTTAACAAATTCCTTAAGTTCCTTCTTTTATGAAAAGAATATAATTTCTCTGTCATATTTGATGAAGAGGTTTGCTGGGTACAAAATTCTTGGTTGGCACTTGTTTTCTTTCAATTCGGTATATGCCATCTCATTGTCTTTTTGCTTGTGTAGTTTCTGCTGAGAAACCAGAATTTAATTTGTTTCTCCTTTGTAGGAGACTCTTTGTTGTTCTTGTGCTGATTTTGTTAAACTATAGAACAATATCATTGATTTCACATGCAAGCAAGATTCTACTGAAAATTATCCAAAAACAACTAGAACAGCGCATCAGCAGAGAA
>NW_006403900.1:2203-3292 GCF_000299155.1 Elephantulus edwardii
GGTTAAACCGGGCTGCTCCTTGGAGGCAAGGATTCTGAGGCTTTGTCTGACATACTTTGGACATGTAAGGAGGGACTGGTCCTTGGAGAGAGGCATCGTGCTTGGGAGGGTGGAGGGACAGCTCAGGAGGGGAAGATCCTCTATGAGGTGGATTGATTCAGTGTCTGGGGTAATTGGAATGGGTGTATCAGAGACAGTGCTATTGGCCCAGGACAGAGCAGAGTTTAGGGCTGTTGTACATAGGGTCACTATGTGTTGCAAGCTACTCGACAGCACATAACAACAACACCCTTATCTTTTATTTTGGTTAATTTTACTACAACATGTCTTGATGTTTTTCTTTTTTGAGTCTAGACTATGTGGTATTCACTAAGCTTCTTGAAGGTGAATTTTTCCATTCTTCATAATTCTTGGGAAGTTTTCTTCTAGTACTTTTCACACAGTTTTACCCAATGATTTTCCTGTCTTTCTTATGTTCTGGAATTTCAGTTATACATATGTCATTTTTCTTGATGTTATCCCACATGATTCTAATGTTTTATTCATTTCCTTTACACTTATTTTCCTGCTCACTGACTTCTCTATCCCATCTCTTCTACATTACTTTTTTGTCTCTCTTATGTGTTGGACACTTCTACCATTTTAGTATTACTATTCTTGGCTATACTCTGTCAGACTTGTGATGATGTTTTTAAGTTTTTGCATCTCTCTGTCAATAATTTCTATTATTTATTCCATGTTTTGCATGTTCTTGCATAGTTTTCCAAGTTCCTCCTTGTTGATATATTTCTTCCAGCTCCTTGTTTCTGGAGTATTTTCTTCTTTTTTTTTTAAATTAAATTTTATTAGTTTTAATGAACATTTACAGAGATTTTTGGTTTTCATTCATTCATTGTTGCACTGTTTTCTCCACCCTCATCCCCAGTTTGTTTTTTCTTCCCCCCCAATGTCTGTTTTAATTGTCCAATTGCCACAGTGCTTGTCAAAGCCAGTTCTGATTAATCTCCTTTGTCAGTGTGTCCCTTGCAATTCCCTATCACTCCTCCCTGAGAGAGACTTCACCTTGATTCATAAGGAAAAGGGGATGGC
>NW_006403901.1:0-2017 GCF_000299155.1 Elephantulus edwardii
GTATGGATATAATCCTATCACTCACAATGTTCTACTTCAAGATGGACCTAGAAATTTCTTTTTTGACTATGAAAGCAACTCCATTTTTCCTCACCTTTTCATCTCCAGAATAATATATCATATGCTTTGGGCAGAATATTAAATGGTCCAGGAAGTGTTAAAAAAAGATGGAAGTAATATACTGAGTCAATACACACTTTTTCCTAGATGGAGAAAATCAATATCATCAAGGCATCCTATGAAGCTAGACATTCCCCATTGTCCCACCCTAAATCCTATGTGCTGAATAAGACTTTTCTTTTTAAGGCCCAAGGAAGAAGATACTTCATCTGAAGTAAGCTAGACAAAGCATTGCTTTAATAATTGAAAAATTAAGCTTTGTAAGAATGCTGAGTCTCTAGAACATAGATATAGTTGACAAAGACAGAGTTTTCTGTCTAATGGGCCTCTATCATTATTTGTAATATCAGCACTTTAATCAAACAAGTAATTTTCAATTTATTTCCTGTGTTTGCTGGAGCTTGTCTGACAAAGAAGAAGTGATGGATCAATGAACTCTCCCATTATAATGCACCAAGGATGATCAAAACATAGGTAGCCAAGTGCAGGCAGAATCAGATAGAGAGTACCTATTACCTGATTGTTAATCTATGTTTATATGTGCCAAGTGACTGAGACATTGAGTCCCTTTTATTGTTTGTGCACCAGTGTCCACTGGGAAGCCAGCCACAAATCCCAGCCAGTCATGCTGCTATCAGTTCACCCATTCATCAGCAGCACAGTCCAGTCACCACCAGTGCATTCCTTTTTCCTATTGAAATCGGGCATGTTACTCTTTCATGCTATTTAGTGTTATGTTGTTATTAGGTACCATTAAGACAAACACAACTCATAGCAACACTATGAATAAAAGATCTGAACTCAACTCTGTTCTATCCTATGCCATCCTGACTATCTTCGACAAACTTAAGCCCATTGCTGCAAGTCACTATGTCAAGCCATCTCCTTGAAAGCGACCTTCAATGACTCTCCACTTTTCCCAGCATGACATCGCTTACTAAGGGATGGCCTTTCCTAGCAATATGCCCAAAATATATGAAATGAATTTCACTATCCTAGCCTCTAAGGACCACTCTGACTACACTTTTTCCAAAACACATTTGTAATTTAAGGGAAGCTAACTCATTCATAGGGAGCTCTGCAGACTTACTTGATAAGGAGTTGTACAGTTTGAATCCACAAGCTACTCTGTGGATTCAGCTACTCTGTGGGGAAAAGCTGGGCAATCTCTTGTTCAGAGCCTGGGTTTTATATACTCTGAAAACCCTCTAAAGGGTGAGCTATAAGAATTGGTTCTGACTTAACAGCATTGAGTAGGTGTGAGGGTAATGAATTCATAAGATCATTTTTACTACTTGAATTATCAAATATTTTCCCCCAAATTCTACTAACTGTTTCAATCATAATACTTTAAGCACATCCAGATAAATCAAAAGTTACTCGGTGCAATGCACTGAAGTTTCTGAACATCCATTTCTCACCTGCACTCTACAATCTGAAGGGAATTTTGTTTTTCATGAAACCATATTATGCAGTTCTCAAACTTACATGTATATTTGTTGTTGTTGCTGTTGTTGTTATGTGCCGTCGAGTTGCTTGCGACTCATAGCGACCTTATGTATAACAGCCCTAAACTCTGCTCTATCTTGTGCCAATCACACTGTCTCTGACACACCCATCCCCATTACCCCAGTTACTGAATCAATCCACCTCATAGGGGGCCTTCCCTTCTGCGCTGTCCCTCCACCCTACCAAGCATGATGTCCATCTCCAAGGACCTAACCCTCTTTGCAACACGTCCAAAGTATGTTAGACGTAGCCTAAGAATCCTTGCCTCAAAGGAGCAGCCCAGTTTGACCCTTTCCAGGATGAATCTGTTTTCCTAGCAGTCCATGGTACCCTCAATACTCTTCCCCAGTACCACAGCTCAAAGGCATCAATTCTCCTTCTATCCTCC
>NW_006403901.1:2542-3291 GCF_000299155.1 Elephantulus edwardii
GATCAAGTGTTCTGGGATTCCCATTCTTCTCAGAGTCAGCCACAGTTTGTTATGATCCACACAGTCAAACGGTTTTGCATGATCAATGAAACACAGATATACATTCCTCCGGTATTCCCTGCTTTCAGCTAAGATCCATCTAACATTAGCTACAATATCCCTAGTACCACGACCCCTTCTCAACCCAGCCTGAACTTCTGGCAGTTCTCTGCTGATGTGCTGTTCCAGTCATTTTTGGATAATCTTCAGCAGAATCTTGCTTGCATGTGAAATAAATGATATTGTTCTATTGTTTCCACACTCTGTTAGGTCACCCTTCTTTGGGATGGGAACAAATATAGATCTTTTCCAGTCAGTTGGCCAGATGGTTGTTCTCCAGATTTCTTGGCACAACTTGGTGAGCATGTCCAGGGCAACATCTGTTAGTTGAAATATGTCAATTGGTATACCATCACTTCCTGGGGCCTTATTTGTTGCTATTTCCTTCAAAGCAGCTTGAACCTCTTCCTTCATCACCATAGGATCTTGCTCATATGTTGGTTCATGAAATTCTTCTGTGTCTGCCAATTCTTTTCGATACAGTGACTCAGTATATTCTTTACATCTTCTTTTAATACTTCCTGGATCATTTAATATTCTGCCCAAAGCATCTTTAATTATAGCAACTCGAGGTTTGAATTTGTTCTTCAGTTCCTTCAGCTTAAGAAATGCTGAGCGAGTTCAGTCCTTTTGATTTTCTGACTCCAACT
>NW_006403902.1:0-765 GCF_000299155.1 Elephantulus edwardii
TCCAGGTGATGTCTGGATCCAAGGTGGTGCCCGTCATTTCCATTATTTATAGTCTTAGCAAACTGTCCAGTTCCCTGGGTGGGTTACAAACCTCTAACATCTGCATTGTGCTCACCCAGCCATGTGATGAGAATGATGAGACCAATGACTAACAAAGCTGTTTTGAATAATCCACTACAGCATATCGAAGGAGCCTAGTGCCCGTGACTAAGGGAAAATGAGTGTGGATTGGATGCATCCTACTTCAAGAGTTCCCTGCCCCACCCCGTGGTCCTGGCCTGAAAGCTCTGCAGCCCGATTCTTCAGGGGAGTCACCTGCTCTCTTCTCCTGGTGTTGGACGTTGAGTACGACTCATAGAGACCCTATGAACAACACACCTGAATCCTGTCCTGTCCTGTGCCATCCTCACTATCTCGGATACACTTGAACCCATTGCTTCAATCACCATGTCACTCCATCTCGCTGGGGGTCTTCTTTCTTTCACTGACCCTTCACTCTTCCAAGCATGATTTCCTTTTCCAAGAAATAATCTCTCCTAGCAACATGTCCAAAGTATGAGAGAGAGACAAAGCTTTGCCATCCTTGTTTCCAAAGAGCACTCCAGCTGCACATTTTCCAACACATATCTGCTGGTTCTTTTGGCAGTCCATGGGATATTCAATATTCTTCTCCAACACCACAGCTCAAAGGCGTCAATTCTTCTTCTTTTTTTTTTAATTTAGTTTGTTTATTTTTCATTTCAATGAACATCTACAGAGATTTTG
>NW_006403902.1:2725-3453 GCF_000299155.1 Elephantulus edwardii
TCAAATCCACCAGATGCTCTGCTGGAGAAGGAGGGGGCAATCTCCTCCTGTACCAGTCAGATCTGATTTGACGGTACACGTAAAAAATAATACAAGAAAAAAAAATTAAAAAAACAACAACAACAAAGGTGTGTGTAAGCTAAACAGCTGTGGGGTGGTGTAACCCATGAATGTATAAATAAATAGCAAAGGACATTTCTGTATGTGTATTTGTGTATGTTGAGATAATTTCCTGAACACCTTTTAACCTTGATATCATAGTGCATTATCTTTTGGACAGCACTGAAAGATCAGTTTGAATTCTGTAGGCGACCTCAGGAGAAATAGGAGGCATTCTTCTCCCATATAGATTTGAGCCCTGGAAAATCTGATAGAATGTCACCATGAGTTCTGCTACGCTCGACGACAGTGGATTTGTATTGGAGTATTACATTCCTTAGTCTTGACACATGTCCACTTTCTAGAAATTGAAGCCTAAATTTAAGCATCTACATTTTGCAAACAGCCTAAAGGAAAATCTTCACACCAGGGAAGACTAATTAGATTAGTGATTCTGAATTAAATGGTTTGTGGGGAGATAATTATACTCTATCAAATAAGTCAAATGGTAGCTAGTATCTCTTTGGAGACTACGGTGCGTCTGATACAGGCCATAGTCTTCCCAATCACCTGTTATGCATCAGAGAGTTGGACAATGACCAAGGAGGATAGAAGGAGAATTGATGCCT
>NW_006403903.1:0-462 GCF_000299155.1 Elephantulus edwardii
CTGACTCTGAGAAGAATGGGAATCCCAGAACACTTGATTGTGCTAATGCGAAACCTATACTTGGACCAAGAGGCAGTCATCAGAACAGAGCAAGGTAACACTGCATGGTTCACAATTGGGAAGGGTGTACACCAAGGATGTGTCCTAACTCCATACCTTTTCAATCTGTATGGAGAACAGATTATCTGAAGGCTGAGCTCTGTGAGGAGAAGTGTGGTGTCAGGATTGGTGGAAGATCTAACAACAATCTGTGTTATGCAGATGACACAACTCTTCCTGCTGAAACTGAGTGCTTGCTGTAGAGGGTCAAGGACTGCAGCCTTCAATATGGACTGAGGCTCAATATTAAGAATACAAAGATTCTCATCACTGGACCAATTGGCAGCATCAGGATTAATGGTAAAGAGATTAAGATTGTTAGCAACTTTAGTCTGCTTGGCTCCAGAGTCAACAGTCTTGGGA
>NW_006403903.1:2197-3470 GCF_000299155.1 Elephantulus edwardii
TCTCCTAGCAACATACCCAAAGTCTGTAAGATGAAGTTTTGCCATCTTTACCTCCAAGGAGTACTCTGGCTACACCTGAAAGACATATCTATTATTTTGGCAGTCTATGGAATATTCTCCAACACCCCTTTAAAAGGCATCCATTTTTATTCTGCCATCTCTAATCATTTTTCTACTTTCAGCAGCATAGCAAGTGATTGAAAGACTATTGTCTGAATCAGGTGTACCTTAATCTAACACCATTGCTCCTCAGAAATTAAGAGAGGTCCCTGACTACAGACTAGAAGCTCTGGTGACCTAGCGGTAAGAAGCTGCACTGCAATCCCAAAGGCATGCAGTTTCAATCTGAGGGAAAGTAGCTTCTGAGGGAAAGAATGGACAATCTCCTGTGCAATTAACCACCTCTAAAAATATATTGGAGGGTCATGTATGGGTCATTTCCAATTCGATAGCACTCAATAATAACAACAATTTCTTAGAAGGGCACCATTCTTGAAAAGGTGGAGGACTGATGAAAGAGGAAGACCCTCAACCAGATATATTGACACAGTGACTGCAGCAATGGGCTTGATTGAGTGTGTCAGAGATTGTGAGGATGGCATGGGATAGGAGAGAGTTCAGATTTACTGTTCATCGGGTCACAATGAGTTGCATTCCGTTCAAGGGCACCTAGCAATAACAAGTTCAAATCAAGGCTGAAAAAAAGGAAAAGTAGTCCACAAGAACCAATATATGACCTTGAGTATATCACACCTACACTTAAAATATCATCTTAAAAATAGGTTTGAACAATGCATGTGAGTTTTTTATGCAGACCAATGTAAAAGATTTTTTTAAAAAGAATTGATCTGAGGCATTAAACACCAATGATCAAAGGCCAGATGATTTATGAGATGATATCAAGAATATCGTCCATGTTTAAAAGTGATATATGGTTGGGTATTATGGTTATGACAAGAGTCTAGAATGAAGGTTGCATAATGGAGTGTACTCGGGGAGGGGGGAGATTGCATACCAATGAAGGAAATTTTCTTCTATAATTGTTTATTAATTTTAATGAAAATTTATAGAGAGTTTGGATTTCCATTCATTCATTGTTGCACTTTTCTTCCTACCCACCACTCCCCCAGTACACTCTTCTCTTTGAAAAGTAAAAAGAAAAGTTCCCCCATTATTTTACAATCCCTACCCCCAGGTTCTCTCCACTATGTCATGACAAAAATTCCTAATCACATATCCCTTTTAAACAGTTTTCTCTCTCATCTGTTTCAAT
>NW_006403904.1:0-1791 GCF_000299155.1 Elephantulus edwardii
CTTTAGCTTCAGTTTGAACTTGCATACAACTAGTTGATAATTTAATCCACAATCACAGCTGATATTTAGCTTCTTCAGTGATTCTGTTTGAATTTGCTATAAAAGGTATTTGCAGTGAATACACCATTAATTGTACAGAATTCTGTCATTCTGTCTCCAGCCTCATTTCTGTTTCCAAGCTTATTTTAAGTCTATTTAATTTGGAAGCATGATTGTATACATGTAAGGCCAGATATACACATTCCGTCCAGTAACCCCACTATGTTGGCAGTGGTGATTATAGTGGTCCCCCAGTCCCCTCAGTGTATGTAACTTTCAAATTCCTCTTCCCCTTTCCTGCAACAACTGTATTCAGTTCATCTAGAAGCAGAAACTTCCATCTCCATAAATCACTGCTCTTTGCCAATATTCACAGCTTTATAAAGTAGCAAAGGATAATAAGAAAAGAAAATCATGCAATTCTGTAATTACTTACATAACCTTTAATGAAAGAATTCTTAGCATCTCTTTTTCTTTTAAAATGTGTTGGTAAGTTATAATTTCTTCAGTTGATAAACAACTTCCATTAACTGAATACAGTCTAGAATACAGTGTCTTTGAAGACATTTACTACCTGTATGTTTATTTATTCTGATATTGTTTCTTTTCTCACATTGCACATTCTCTTCTACTATTATTTCTTTCTGTTGAGAGAGTTTTCTTTAACTACTCTTTAAGATTTTCTCTCACTGGGAAGATGTGATGTTGAAGACCGCTTTAAAGTGCTAAAGAATAAAGATATCTGTTTAGACTAATGTATGTATGATTACAATGGTTTCATATGCATATTAAAATCAGATAATGAATAAGGAAGGCTGAAGAACTGACGCCTTTGTAGTGTTAGAGAACAGTACTAAATATCCCAAGAAATGTCTAAAAAACAAACACATATGACATGAAAGAAGAGTGGCTAGGGTGCTCCTCAAAGGCAAGCACAGTTATTTCTTCTCATATACTTTGGATATGTTACCAGGAGGAGCCAAATCTTGGGAAAAGACTTCTTTCTGGGAAAGGAGGAAAGGCAAACTTTCATTGAGATGGATAGTCACAGAGTCTGTAAAAATAGTTTTGAGGATGGTAGAGATCATGAATATTATGTGGGTAGGACAAGTTTTCTCTTACTCATAGAGTTCTATGAGTCTAAATTGACTTAGTAGCATCAGACCCAACAACTCTTTAACAGTAGTTTTGCTAGGAAAAATTGATTTTTTTAAACAATGCCTTGATTTGTTCTTCATATTTTTACTCAATGTAAACATATGTTAACTGTTTTTTCTGTACTTACAAATGCTCTACTTTCTTGAGTTTCATATTAGAAATTCACTACCATTCAGATATGTTCTCCTCTAAATAACAGGTCATTCATCTCTTACTGCTTTTGAGATTTTGTTTTTCCTTTTATTAGTTTCTAGAGATTTCATAATACTACATCTTGATCTAGATATATTTGAGGTTTAATCATTTCTTAAGTTTGTTGGTGTATGTCTTTCAAAAAAATTTCAGAACGTTTAGACATTATTCCTCCAATATGTTTTGGTAATCCTCCTCTCTCTAGTTTCTTTGTTTTCAGTCTATTTTCTCTACTTGGTTCAAACTAGATAAATCTTAAAGATCTCTCCTTGAGTTCATAGATTTTCTTTTCTGTCATATTTACTACTGAGTATTTTAGCAATTTTTAAAATTCTTTTACACCTAATGATTTTCAATCATATAATTTACACTTACTTGTTTTTATAATTTCTTTGCTTATAT
>NW_006403904.1:2141-3384 GCF_000299155.1 Elephantulus edwardii
AATTTTTCTTGTGTTTGATGTGTTATACGTTTAAGGCTCTTAATTATTCTCTACTTTTCTCAGGATATATAAACTCCTTGACATCATATTTAAGGTTTTTCACTAGGTTTTATTATGTAGTTATGCTATTTAACTTATGATCTTGGGCCTCCATCACATACAAGATGTATAGTTCACGGTATTTTTTTTTCTGGTTTGTTTGTTTGTTTGTTTGTTTTAATTGGAGATAATAAGACCAAAGGAATAGAATTGAGAACCCAGAAACCAACGCAGGTACCTATGGTCAATTGATAATTGACAAGGAAACGAAACTCAACAACCTACTGTTTAACAAATGGGAATGGCAAAAATTGAACATTTATCTGAAGAAAATGGAAACAGAATCTACATCTCACTCCATACACAGACACAAAAGTGGACACAAGACCTACTACAGTTAAAACCAAAAATCACAGAGATCATCAGAAAAAAAAATGGGATCAAACCTAGACTCCCTAGTTTATGGCATGAACATGCTCACAAACATAGTAAAAATAATCACAACCAAAGGAGACAAAATTGATCAATAGGACCTTCCTAAATCAGGTCTCTGTGTGCATCAAAACCTTTTTCCACTAGGGTGAAAATAAAGCCACAGACCAGGAAAAATATATTTGGCAATGACATTTCAGGTAAGACTTTTACAACTGAAGTTTACTGAATATTACAGTGCCTCAGAAGACAACGACTGATAACATAGTCACAACATGGGCAAAAGACTGGAAAAACCACGTCACCAAGGAGATCATTCATTTGGCTGACAAAAACATGAGGAAATGTTCAAAATCACTAACAATCGGAGAGATGCAAATCAAAACAACAGTGAGATACCATCTCACCCCAATGACAATAGCAAAGTTTAACAGGGCAGGAAACAGTGAGTGTTAGCAAAGATAGAGAGAGACTAGAATGTACATGCACTGTTTGTGAGATTGGAAAATAGTACAACCACTATGGAAGGCAGTGTGACATTTCCCTAATAATGTGTATAAATAAATACCATATGACTCAGCTATTACATTAGTAAGAATATACCCCAGGGAAATCAGAGTTGACACACAAATGGTGATATATAGGTTCATCACAGCACTATTCACAGAACCACAAAGATAGAAACAATGCAAATACCTATCAAAAAATGAATGCATAGAGAAACTATGGTACTTTCACACACAACAGAATACTCTGCAGCAGTAAAGAACAA
>NW_006403905.1:0-3409 GCF_000299155.1 Elephantulus edwardii
TTCCCACCCACCCACTAGCCTCTAGCTGGTCTGCAGAGTTCATAGAAGCCAGCTGGCTGGCTTGTTTTGGGCAGTTGGTGTAGCCCAAGAGAGCTCGGCCAAATTCCCCACCTGTGGACGAGCCCTTAGGTGCTCTCCGGGGTAATCAGCAATGCCCCAGTAAACAGAGATAAGATCCTACTGGCCTTTCTCCTGGCAGGTTAGTTCCTCAACAGCTTGCCTGATAGCTCTGGGTGATGGCTGGATCCAAGGTGGTGCCCTGAGGTCACAGGGCTGTGGTGGGGGTTGAGGTGTGTGGTTGTGGAGCTGCAAGGAGGGTGGGGGAAGGGGAGGAAAGCAAGGGACTAGGGGGTAAGAAACGCAGGGCTTGGACACTACCACCAGGAGATGGGGACGGGGCTTGGGCGCTGCTGGGGGTTTATGCAGCAGCACCCTGTGTGTTAAAGGTCACACAGGTATGGGTTGCACGGGGGTCACACAGTGTCCGATAGTCTTCGTTCCTCTGGGGTCTCACAGTCTTCGCTCCTCTGGAGTTCCGCTGTAGGTGGCTGGCTGTTGTTCTTCCCAGGTCTCTTCCTGGCCCCTCTCGCAGTGGAACCCCGTCTGGCGCCGGCGTTCTCCCGTCTGGTTTGCTTTATGTTTTAAGAACTCTTCTGCTATCTTTTTTTCTTGCTTTCTTAATTATATTAATGACTTTTTCATTCCAGTCACTAGTAATTATCACTGTATCTTGATTGCATGTTTGAGTAGAATCTTCAGTTTCTTCATATTTTGCATTAAAGATTGGTATATTCAGCAAGGTATATTGGCATATTGTTAGCATTGGGCTCGAGCATATCATAGATGGTGAAGGCAGGATTGATCAGTGTTCAGGTTTTCATTGGGTCTCTGTGAATTTTTGACAACTCGATGGTACCTAACAAAAGCAGCAGCACATACATTTGACTGATAGTATCAACTGGTCATATGTAAATCATGATTATTTTCCTATCATGGGCAGTTCTACTTTGGAATAGATCTGGATATGTTCTTTTTTGTGATGAGGAAGCATTATTCCTTTTGGATTTGTCATTCCTGGCATCATAGACTATAGGACTGATTTAAAATGGCTACTGCCAGCCCATTACAACTCAGTAACATCACTGATTTTTTTACTTTTTGACAGCTTCCCATATTCTGAGATTCACTCTTGGTATATTTCATAGTCTGGTTATTAATAGATACTTGCAACTGTTTATTCTCATTTTGAGTTGTGCACTTGCAAATAAAGGTTTTGGAAGATTTACTTATCCAGTCATTAAATTTGACTCAGAAATAGTTCTTTACACTTAAATTTTGTGTATCTTAAAGCTAAGGAACTCCTCTTACCACACAAATATAGATAATATTCAGCTGTTTTTACCTTTTTAATTGACCAGTTTCTTCAGAAGACATTTGCCATGCCTTTTTCTTATTCTTAGCTTAATCTGAAAGCGCCACCAGGACCTGTGCATCATGGGATGATCTCGCCGGTATTATAAATACCAGTTGTATAGCTTTCAGTAACATACAAGGCTCTATAGTACAACACTGCCAGGTGAATGGAAGTAAAGTTAGTGTGTGTATATATAAAATGAGGATAAAATGTTAGCATATAAATATTGTCCTTTGATCAGATCCTTTCACCATGTGTATTCCTTGCAGTTGAGTCAGAACTGACTCAGAACTGTACCTGCCTGCATTGGGTTTCTGAGGCTGTAAATCGCACAGGAGGAGATTGCCTGTCTTTCGGCAGATATTGGTAGATTCAAATAGCTAGTAGATTCAAACTGCTAGAAAGACTTAGTGGCCTTTGTGTAGCAGCACAACTCCCTTGTGTATTGTCTTACTGTACAATATAGGATTGTTCTTGCTAGTGTCTAATCAGGGTTCTTTGATGATGTTGTTAGTGCTTTTGGGTCAAGTACAATTCATAGTGACCCTGTGAGCAATAGACCAGAATCCTGCCCGATGTTGTGCCGTTCTCATCAACTCTGACGCACTTGAACCCATTGCGGTGGTCACTATGTCTGTCTGTCTTGTTGAGGATTGTCCTTTCTTTCACTGACCTTTCCACCTATCCAATCAAGATGTCCCTTTCTGTGGAATAGCCTCTCCTAGCAACATGCCCAAAGTATGTGGGACAAAGCTTTGCCATCCTTGCATCCAGGGAACACTGGGTACATTTCTCCAAGACATATTTGTTTATTCTTTTGTCAGCCCATGTGTATTCTGTACTCTTTTTCTGACACTGCAGTTCATAGGCATCAATTCTTCTGTCATCCTTATTCATTGTCCAGCTCTCAGATGCATAGCAAGTGATTGAAAAGACCATGGCCTGAGTCAGGTGCATTTACTTTAATCTGCAGATTGACGTCATTGCTCTTCTGTACCTTGGAGAGATCCTTGACAGCAGTCTTGAGTGTTGATAATCACCATTTTTATTCAGAGTGCTTAGATCCATTTGCAGTTTTTAAATCCTGTCAACTGAAAGTAGTTATCAAGAGAAGATGGAAGGCATACAAAATCACCGTATAGGGGAAAGAAAAGATTGAACATTCTACCATTTCGAGAGGTATATATGATCATCAGGAAACTGATGGCATTAAAGGAAGAAATCCAGGATTCATAGGAGGCATTAGAGAATCCAAGACCCCAAGAATAGACAGAATACCAATTGAAATGTCTCAACACAGGGCTGCAGTATTGGACATGCTCACTTGTCTTGCCAGTGAATTTAGGATACAGCTACTACTTGAACAATAACTGGAAGAGATCCATAATTGTGCCCGTTCCATAGTAATCTAGTCCAACAATGTGTATGAATGATCAAACAGTATCATTGAGATCATATCAAAATAAAGTTTTGCTGAAGGTAATAGAAAATTTATTAAAGCAGTATATTAACAGAAAATGACCAGAATTGACGCTAAATTCAAAAGAGAATATGGAATGAGGAGGTCATTGATGATATAAATTGAATTTTGACTAAGCAGAGAGTACCAGAAAGATATTTCCTTGTGTTTAAACTATTTTGTTTTTGTTAGAAACCTTAATAGATTTCTTTTATCTGCTTACTATTTTTAATTGTAACTTTTTCTTTTAGCTGCAAGGCTTTGGTCGACCAAGTGTATGCCATGCTGCTATTGTCATCTTCTTTGAATTTTTTGCGTGGGGCCTATTGACAACTCCTATGTTAACCGTAAGTATTGTGGAATATGCCATTGCTTGTAAGAACAGACAAAAACCATCTTTTAAAAATAAAGATTATTTTGTTCTTGAGACTATACAGTATAAAGGCATTTTCTCATTTCTTCCCCCTTATTCTGATTTCCATTAATTCTTTTTTTTTTTTTTTAAATTTATTTTTCATTTCAGTGAACGTCTACAG
>NW_006403906.1:0-725 GCF_000299155.1 Elephantulus edwardii
TGAGAGGCTTATATTTCCAAAAAAATGACTCTTGTAGGCAGAAAAAATAAATGATAAGAAATCTGTAAACTATTCCAGTCAGGTTCGTTTTCCAAGCAATGCTGAAAAGAAAATATTACAAATGGAAAAGAATTATAATAAGCACCATTTCAAGTAAGCCCCAGATTATTATCAAGTCAGTGGTTTCTTTTCAGCAAAAGGTCATGAGAGTATAAAATGTTAAAATTACTTGATATATAAGGAAAAAATAATAACTAAGGTTATGAAATTTGCTTTTGAAATTCGAGAGTTATTATAACAAATTCTTAGGTCTTGTTGAATACACATATGCACATTTATATAGAGAGAGAGCACTGAGAGAGGGCAACTATATATGTGTAAAATATGTAAAGTGAGAGAGAGATGAAGGGAGTGAGGGAGGATGGGAGGGAGGGAGAGAGAGAACAAGCGAGCAAACACTGGAGGCCAAGCGATAAGAAGCTGCACTGCACTCTGTAAGGCAGATGATTCAAATCAACCAGCAGCTTGGAAGAGAGGTGGAAGATGGGCAATATCCTTCTTCGAGATTTACTCCTTCTAAAATCCTACCTGAGTGTTGATTCTGATTTGGAGGCACATAACAGAAACAACTATCTATCTATATCTATATCTATATCTATATCTATATCTATATCTATATCTATATCTATATCTATATCTATATCTATCTATATCTATATCTATAT
>NW_006403906.1:2674-3164 GCF_000299155.1 Elephantulus edwardii
TTAAGGTCATCAGACTCACTGTGACTTTCAGCAATCCATTGTATAGGTAATCGTCTTCTTTAGCCTGTCCAAGGAAACCCAAACCTGCAGATGGTGGGCATGCATCCCATCCAGCACCTCCTACGCAGGTGGCCAGCGGGGCGTGCGCCCCCCCGCCCAGTGCAGGCAGCTGGCGGGGGGCGCGCCCCCCTACCCCGCCACATGGGCGCTCAGTGGCTACGCAGCCAGCCCCTCTTGTGCGGACAGCCGGCGGGTGCCCGCTTCCCCCACTGCCACCATCCTGGCTCTAAGAATTCTCTCAAGAACAAGTCCACCTTGTGGCAGTGTGGTGGCTTCACTGTACCAGTCTTGAGGAGGGCCGGTGCCCAGCATCCATCCTGAGGGAATCCATTGGTTCCGGCTGTGGAAGCCTCATGGAGCTGCAGTGGCTGTGTGGCACAGTGCGGGCTCTGCGGGAGGGGGTTGGGAGCCACGAGACTCACCCATTCCT
>NW_006403907.1:0-806 GCF_000299155.1 Elephantulus edwardii
AGTAGTATATATTTTAATATTTTTAGATGGAAAATATTTTTTTCAGTGAGAATTTCCAGAAGAGATTAGTATTCCATCTAGCCATACATATATTTTACGACACTGATTATTATTATTATGATGGAAAGTTAGATGCAGGGTTTGTTGACTTGTAGGATGAATGTATGGTTGTATGGTTAGTTAACCCTTTTGACATAGCTTGAATCGTCTGCATGAATGAAAAGTAGAAGATTTTAGGGTTACGAAGGGATAGAAACTTTTTATTACAGACCATTACAATTACCACTGACACTGTATTTAAAAGAATAATCTTTAATATAGTATATCTTTTTAATATTTTTTGAGGGAAAAAATATTGTTTGAAATTTTCCACAGCTGATTGGTGTTCCATTTAGCATACATATTTTGTTTTATGACATTGATTACAATCCCCACAATGAAATCAATACTCTTCCTACTATTCCTGTATGGTTATTGACTCCATTAATTCCTCCAATCTCTCTCTTTTCTACTTTCTGAGTTTTATCCTTTGGCAAAAGCTTTCCTTATGATTTTGTATGGTTGAGTATTCTAAGGACTAAGTATTTCCCCAATGTTAAAGCTGATTTTATGTTCATTGCTCTGCTCCCTTACATTAATTAAGAAATAGGAAAGGTGAGAAAGGACAAACCCTGAAAATTAGAGAAAGGGAGAAAATCAGGAAGAGGGAAAATAAGAAATGACAGCACAGAGAATGCAAACTTCCTAAGTGAAATTAAAAGAAAAACTAAGTAGAAGAATCCTAGCTATAGAGGGGAAGAGGAGTG
>NW_006403907.1:2706-3217 GCF_000299155.1 Elephantulus edwardii
TGAACAGTGTCAGACAGATAAGCATTTTGTAGAAAGGAGCAGATTAAAGACCTTCCTTTTTTATTAGTTTTAATGAAGGTTTACAGAGAATTTGGATTTCCGTTGTTGCACATTTTCCTCCTTGCCCACCCCTCCCACCCAGTTCGCTCTTCTTTTTGAAAGGTTAAAAAAAAAATTAAAAAAATAAAAAATTTCATTCTTAACAATCGCTCACCCACAGTCCACTCCACCACTATGCAGCCTTCATTCTGGACTCCTGTCATAACAATAATACCTAATCCTTTATCTCTTGTAAACAGTCTTCTCCCTCATCTGTTTCAGTGCAGTATAAATTATTTATTCCCTCTTTTTTTAGGTTCCCTCCAACCCCAGTGTCAGTTCCACTCTACAACAGTGGCATTATGTGTTATTTATGATTTGTGACAGAGATGTTTCACTCAGCATAACGTCTTCCAGGGTCGCCCATTTTCTATAATATTTCAATAATTCCTTGTCTTTCAATGCAGCATAG
>NW_006403908.1:0-1590 GCF_000299155.1 Elephantulus edwardii
TTCCATCTTCTTTTGATACCTCCTGGATCATTTAACATTCTGCCCAAAGCATCCTTGATTGTAGCAACTCGAGGTCTGAATTTGTTCTTCAGTTCCTTGAGCTTAAGAAATACTGAACGAGTTCGGCCCTTTTGACTTTCCGATTCTAGCTCCTTGTACATTTCATTGTAATATTTTGCTTTGTTGTTTGGTGCTGCATTTTGGAATCTTCTGTTCAGCTCTTTAGTGTCTGGAATCCTTCCTTGTGCTTTGATAATACTTTGTATTATTCAGATGACACAACCTTGCTTGCTGAAAGTGAGGACTTGAAGCACTAATTGCAGAAGAGCAAAGAATACAGTCTTCAATATGGATTGTATCTCAATATTAAGAAAACAAAGATTCTTACCACTGGACCGATAGACAACATCATAATAGATGATAGACTGAGACTGTCAACAACTTTATCTTACTTGGATTCACAATTAACAACCTTGGTACCAGTAATCAGAAAATTAGGAGACATATTGCACTGAGAAAGTATGTAATTAGGGATCTCTCCAAATTACTGAGGAGTAATGATATCAGTTTGAGGACTAAGGTGTGTCTGATTGAGGCCCTAGTCTCCAGTCACTTGCTATGTATTTGAAAGCTGGACAATGAGTAAGAAGAAGAAATTGATGCCTTTGAACTATACTATGGTGCTGGAGAAGAGTGCTGAGCATCCCTTAGCCTGTCAAAGAAAAAACAAGTTTGTCTAGGAAGGGTACAGCTGGAATGGTTTTGGAAGCAAAGATGATGATGCTTTGTCTCACATACTTTGGGCATGTTGCTAAGAGGGGCTATTCCTTGTAGAAGGACATGATACTGGGAAGTGTAGAGGGTCATCCAAGGAGAGGAAGACCTTCACTCAGGTGGACTGACATGGTAACTGCTGCAATGTCTTCTAATGTGTCAGGAAATGTGAGGATGGAACAGCATAGGATAGGGTTTGGATCTGTTGTTTACATGGTCACTATGGTCATACTCAAATCAACGGCACCAAACAACACCACGAAGAACTTGCATAGAGACCAAGAAACAATCATTCAAACAGAACAAATAGATACTGCATGGTTTAAAATCAGGAAAGGTGTGTACAGATTATATCCTTTCATCAATTCAGGATGTATGATGAGCAAACAATCCAAGAGAAGTCAGATTATATGAATGAGAATATGGTATCAAGATTAGAGAAAATCTCATGGCATATTTAGTCTGTAGATACAAAAGCAAAGATGAACCATTCACTAATGAAGTGCAATAGGGAGTCACAAATGACTCGAAGGCACATAACAACAACAACAATATAGGGATCATGCCTCATCATCAAGAGAACAAAAACCCTTACAACTAGACCAATATACACTAGGACAAATAGGAAAAAGTGTACCTGAAAGTCCCAATCACCAGTGTCTGCTTACAACTGTTCCTCTTCCTTTGTATTTCCATACTTGAAAACTCAACCTCCTTTGCCGTTTCTGTTATCTAAATGTATTCTGTTGTACATAGGGTTTTCAGAGGCCTGCTATTTCAGAAGTGGATGGCCAATCCTTCTTCCTAGTCTGTCTT
>NW_006403908.1:1944-2411 GCF_000299155.1 Elephantulus edwardii
ATGTCTCTGAAGTTTAGTCGTAATGTTTCCTGACTAAAGGTTATGCATCCTGTTGAACTGGTGTGTAGATAGGCTTTTCGGAATGAATGTCTCGCGGTTTTTTCTTCCTCGATTACCTGGGGGAGATGGGAGGGGTCTCTAAGCTGCCCAGCCTTCAGCTTGTCAGAAGCCTACCCCTTCCTCTGTGCAGCCAGCCAGAACGAATGTCTCATGGTTTTTTCTTCCTTGATTACCTGGGGGAGATGGGAGGGGTCTCTAAGCTGCCCAGCCTTCAGCCTGTCAGAAGCTTACCCCTTCCTCTGTGCAGCCAGCCAGAACGAATGTCTCATGGTTTTTTCTTCCTCGATTACCTGGGGGAGAATGTGGAGAATGTGGAATGTGAGAACCATGAATGTAGGAAAATTAGATATTGTTAAGGAAGAAATGGAACGCATAAATATTGACATACTAGGCATCAGTGAGATGAG
>NW_006403908.1:2915-3384 GCF_000299155.1 Elephantulus edwardii
GGGAGTGTCAGAGACGGTGCAATTGGCACAGGACAGAGCGGAGTTTAGGGCTGTTGTACATAGGGTCGCTATGAGTCGTAGGCGACTCGACGGCATATAACAACAACACAACAACAACCTGAAAGTATTGTGATAGAACTTACTCTAAGTAAATAAATTCTTGGTCATTTCTAAGGTCTAGGAGAAGGACTTTCTTTCCAAAATATTCACAAATCATCTGTTTGCCAATCTGGCAATCTCTAGAATTTTGACATTCACTATAATTTTATAGGAATCAGACACTAGTAAGATTTTTAATTATAGTTTCTGGGCTTTATCTACCCCAATCTTTAAAAATTTAAAACACACAAATCCTCAGGTTTGTAGAAAAATCTTCTTTTCTCTTTACTTTTTAAAAAATGTTATTTTATTAATTTTCATGAATATTTACAGAGATTTTGGATTTTCATTCATTCATTGTTGCACTTTT
>NW_006403909.1:0-539 GCF_000299155.1 Elephantulus edwardii
AGGCAGAAAAAAGGCCACCTCGGAAACGAAGCCTCAGAAGCCCAAAAAGGGAGCTGTGGACCCCCAAGCTTCCACACTGGCTCTGCAGAAAGACATCACCCAGCGCCTCCTGCGCGAGCCCTGGCCCCTGAGTGAGGCCCAGGTGCAGGCCTCTGTGGTGAAGGTCCTGGCCGAGCTGCTGGAGCAGGAGAGGCAGAAGACTCTGAATGCTGCCAAGGAGAGCAGCAAGAAGGCCCGGGTGGGCCTCAAGAGAAAGCTGTCCGGAGACCAGGCTGCCACCACTCCCAAGAGCAAGAAGAAGAAGCTGATGCCTGGGGACAGTGGGGAGGGTACAGCTTCCCTAGAAAAGACCTCCAGGACTCAAAAGGGAAAATCAAAGAAAGACAAAGCCAGTGGTCAAATCAAAGAAAAGAAGGAGAAGGGGGCTTCTGACTCCAAAGAGGTCAAGGAAAAATTGGAAGGGGGTCCAGGAATCGTGAAGGTGGAAGATGGAAACGAAGGCAACTCAAACAGCAAGAAAGAGAAGAAGTCAGAGAAAA
>NW_006403909.1:1444-3440 GCF_000299155.1 Elephantulus edwardii
TGTGTGTGTGTGTGTGTGTGAAGGAAATGGGAAAGATCTGGTGTGAAAAAAATGTATTCAGACTTTGTATAAAGTTGAAAAAAATTTGTTTGTTGTTATGTGCCTTCGAGTGACCTGTGACTCATAGCAACCCTATGTACAATGGCCCTAAAGCCTTCTCTATTCTGTGCCAATCTCACTGTCTCTGACGCACCCATCCCGATTACCCCAGTCACTGAATCAATCCACCTCATAGAAAGAAAGTCTTTCTCTCCTGTGCTGTCCCTCCAGCCTTCCAAGCATGATGTCCCTCTCCAAGGACTGGTCCCTCCTTGTAAACATGTCCAAAGTATGTCAGATGAAGCCTCAGAAACCTTGCCTCCAAGGAGTAGCCTGGTTTAACCCTCTCCACGTTGAACCTGTTAATTTTCTTAGCAGTCCAAGGTTTATTCAATACTCTTCTCCAGCACCACAGCTCAAAGGCATCAAGTCTTCTTCTGTCCTCCCTAGTCATTGTCCAGCTCTCTGATGCATAACAAGTGATTGCAAAGACCATGGCCCGTATCAGACGCACCTTATTTGACAGTACTCACACACACACAAATAACAAAATTTAAAAAAAATTAAAAAAAAAGAGGAATATACTACAAGTCACCACAGGAAGCTAACAGGTTGTCAGGTGGGTGAACTCTCCAGGATAAATAGAAAACAAATGTTGTTGTTGTTGTTGTTGATTGCCTTTGAGTCCAGTATGACTCATAGCGATCTCATGAACAAAACTATCTACAACCATTGACATTTAAAAAAATTTATTTTTTTTTGTGTGTGGGTACTGTCAAATCAGCTCTGACTGGTACAGGAGGAGATTGTCCCTCCTTCTCCAGCAAAGCATCTGGTGGATTTGAACAACTATCGACATTTATCAGTTCATAGAGTTTCTGGAGGCATGTTGTTTAGGAAGTGGATGCCACTCCTGCTTCCAAACCTGTCATAGTATGTAAACATTTTTAAAAAAAATTAAAAGAAAAAAACCTTCACAACCCCTAGACGGGAGGAAGACACTAGATAAAAATATTCTTGAAAGCTACAGCAACCTTTAGTCTTTCTGGGTCTCCTGGTGAGAACAAGGAGACAACAGACAATTAATTCTCACACTATTCTTCTGAGAAATGAAAATGTAAAGTGCAACAATGAATGCATGGAAATCCAAAATCTCTGTGTAAATGTTCATTAAAATTAATAAAATAAATTTTCTTTTAAAAAAAGGAAATGCAGATGTGTGCAAGAAAGTCCTCCCAAGAGACCTGGTTCCGTGTGTTGTCTAAAAAGGCCAGGGATTCCCAGCAGCAAACCTTTAAATTATACCTAAAGGTGCTAGAAACCCAACTCAGAGACAAGGACTCGCCTGAATCCCCGTGCAGAGAGGAGGCATCACATTGGGAACCAGTCTTCCCATCTCTCAACCTAAACCCCCCAACTAGAGCAAGCGAGGGAGGGAAATAAGGGGAGACCCAGCAAGGGTCTCGGCCCACCCACCTGTTTGTGGGGTGATCGCTTCGGTTCAACCCCTCTCCCCAGTCCTGGAGCTGAAAAGCGAGGACTCAGAGGAAGACGAGTGGCTGGTTTAACAAAAGGATGCTGAACGCCTCGCCTCTTCTCTTAGGTCCAGAGAAGACCTCTGTTTCTCGCCTGTTCCCACTTTACCCGACCCAGCAGCTCGAGGCTGCAGGCTGACAAATCGTTGAATGAAGGGGGGGCGGGGCGGGGCAAGTAAGGGGGCGGGGCCTCCAGGTGCAGGAGCCAATGGTTACAGGCGTTGACTCTCCTTACAGACACTCCTCGCTTCCTCCCATTTTTTTTTAATTAGTATTTTTCCATGCATATCAGTAGCTGGTGGTCTGTTCCACAATCAGCTTCTGACCTAGTTTTCACAGCTGATATTCAGCTTCTCTAGCGGTTCTTTCCGCAGATGTAATCGATCTGATTCCTATGCATACCATCAGGTGAAATCCATGTA
>NW_006403910.1:0-488 GCF_000299155.1 Elephantulus edwardii
TGACTGGGGTAATTGGGATGGGTGTGTCAGAGGCAGTGCAGTTGGCGCAGGATAGAGCAGGGTTTAGGGCTGTTGTGCATAGGGTCGCTGTGAGTTGCAAACAACTCGAAGGCACATAACAACAACAACAATTGCTTTCTCAGTTTGTTTCCTTCTCTGAGTTCTCTTTGTTACTGCAGGGGAGTCCCTCTTATATCCTGCTACTCTATTAAATTGGCCTACTACCTTTCTACGAAGATGGTGCCGAAAGCGAAGAAGGAAGCCCCTGTCCCTCCCAAAACTGAAGCCAAAACAAAGGCATTGAAGGCCAAGAAGGCAGTCCTGAAGGGCGTCCACAGCAAAAAAAAAAAATAAAAAAAAAAATAAGATCCACACTTCACCCACGTTCCGGCAGCCCAAATACGCCCGGAAGAGAGCCCCAAGGAGAAACAAGCTTGACCACTATGCCATCATCAAATTTCCCCTGACCACTGAGTCAGCTATGAAGA